>NC_090753.1:47428955-47433955 GCF_036898095.1 Palaemon carinicauda
TATATATATATATATATATATATATATATATATATATATATATATATATATATATATAGAGAGAGAGAGAGAGAGAGAGAGAGAGAGAGAGAGAGAGAGAGAGAGAGAGAGAGAGAGAGAGAGAGAGAGAGAGAGACCCAAAAACTGCCCTCACTTGAGAATCATTTCGAAAAGAGTGTCCCCAACACATCTGAAGGATACCTTTGGGAATTGAAGGACGTTAGCTAAGGATCTCCACCCCAGATCTAACGGACTAAGAGGGAGAAGGGGGAAGGAGTAGGTCAAAACAGAATAGATCAACAGGAGGAAGGGCAGAAGGAGGAGGAGGAGGAGGAGGAGGAGGATAAAGAGAAGGAGAAGGGATATCGGGAGATCGAAAAAAGGCTCACTGCCAATCTCCAGTAAACAAGAAAGGCAAAGAACTCCCGTGACAGGGAAAAGGGAGTCAATATTTCAAAAGATGGTGACTGAAAAAAGAGAGGGAATAGTAATATATGGGAGAATAAGGAGACAGAAAATGACATAAGTGGCCTTATTTCACCGTGATGGTTCTTCTCTTCATTCCCGGAGACTTGCCTATACAATCTTAACGACAATTACTTATTTTTCTTATGATCATCTCGGAACAATAGATGCTTCCTACTCGCTCTGGAGTGGGCTCGCCTCTCTCTCTCTCTCTCTCTCTCTCTCTCTCTCTCTCTCTCTCTCTCTCTCTCTCTCTCTCTCAAGTAGAGCCCAACTACAAAGAATGCATATATAATGCCAGGGGTTGGTGCAGATATGGGGATAATTGCAGGTTTACACACAAAAATAAGTATGAAGGCGAAAGAACAAATATTATGGAAAAGTTGGATTTTTTAATGGCAGAATTCCGAGAAATGAAGAAAAGAACATCATATTAGAACAGGAAGGAAGCATGGGAGAATCCATATTATTACCAATATTAAATAATGGAAATGAAACACAAACCATAATAGTGATGAATGCACAGGGTTTAGTCACGAGTAACTCTAAAAGGAAAATAGAGTTCCTAGAAGAACTAACCCAAATTGAAAAAATAGATATATTAAATATAAGTGAAACATGGTATTCCCAAGAGACTGGCAGTGATGACCAGATAAAGGGTTCCCAAACTTATAGATCAGACAGAAATAATAGGAATCAAGGGGGAACCGCAATATATGGAAGAGACATAAATCAAGGAAAAGTCTGTGAAAAATACAGCAACACAGAATGTGAATTGATTGCGGTAGAATTTGAATTTGAAACACTAGTGAATATTGTAGTTTACAGACCCCCAAATACTAAGGAGTTTGACATAATAATAGAAAAAAATAGATGATATATGTAGAAACCATAAAGACTGGAATATACTCCTATCCGAAGATTTTAACTTTCCTTTCGTGGATTGGAAAGAACGGATAGAAGAAAGTGGTTGTATGTATACATATAAAAAAGAGAGTAATAGTAGCGCAGAAGATAAGAGGCAATTTGAAAAGCTTCAAGATATGCTATTAGTACATAATATGCAACAAATAAACCACATTCCAACAATAAATGAAAATGTCCTAGATCTAGTATTTGTGAATGAGGTGAATTATGTTAAAGAAATAATAGTGTATAACACGGGAATTTCAGACCACAATGTCATAGAATTGATAGTTCATTCCAAAGCAAGTGATCACAGAATTAATAAAAGCACAAAACTTTGGGAAGGATATGGAAAATATAACTTTTACAGTAAGAATATAAAATGGTCAGAAATAAATGAAGAACTGAATAAAGAATGGAAAAATGTATTTATAAGTGATAATATACAGGTAAATACGGACATACTGTACAAAATACTGGAGAAAATTGTTGAAAAATATGTACCGAAAAAAAAAACAATAAACAAAAGACGTGCATACCAAGAGACAGAAGGATCTTATTTCAGAAAATTAGAAAGTGGAAGAAAAATCTTGCAAAAGAAAAAAATGTGTGGAAAATGAGAGAAATAAAATGTAAGATAGAAAATGCAGAACAAAAGATTATACAGTCGAAAGAAAATGAAAAAAGGGACTTAGAAGAAAGGACACTTCAAAATATAAAAAGAAACCCCAAAGTACTTTACTCCTATGCAAAAAAGATGAATAAAAGGAGAATAGAAATAGGCCCTCTAAGAATTGAAGGACGGCTAACGAATGAAAAAAAGGAAATATGCAACATATTAGCAGAAAAATATAAGAGTGAGTTCACGCCAATAATTGCGAATGAGAATAATGAAACAGAAATGAGAGAAGAAAATGTCGAATATCTAACGGATATAGATATCAATGAAGCAGATATTGTCACGGCTATAAAAGAAATTAAAAATGGATCGGCAGCCGGACCAGATGGAGTTCCAGCGATTTTGTTAAAAAAACTGCAAACACTATCGCGAAGCCGCTTGCAATACTGCTAAGACAGAGTATAGATATGAGCGAGATATATGTTAAACATAAATTAGCTTGTATAACCCCTATCTTCAAAAGTGGATCAAGACTAGAGGCAAGCAATTATAGACCTGTTAGTCTAACATCACATATTATGAAAGTGTATGAGAGGGTAATAAAAAAGAAAATAATGAACCATTTGGTCAAAAATAATTTGTTTAATATGGGTCAACACGGTTTCGTACCTGGAAAAAGTACACAGACCCAACTGATAGCACACTATGAAAACATATACAATAATATGATAAATGAAAAAGACACAGATGTGATCTATCTAGATTTTGCAAAAGCCTTTGACAAGGTAGACCATAACATATTGGAGAAAAAAATGAGAAAGCATAATATTGTGGGAAAGATAGGAAAATGGGTAAAAGAATTCCTGCAAAACAGAAAACAGATAGTGGTTGCAAATGACGAGAAATCAGATGAAGCCCAGGTAATATCTGGTGTGCCCCAAGGTACGGTATTAGCTGCACTGCTTTGTTATTATGATCTCAGACATAGACTGTGATGTTGAAAACTCCGTAGTGAGAAGTTTCGCCGATGACACAAGAATAAGTAGAGAAATTACTTGTGATGAAGATAGGAACTCACTACAAAGAGATCTAAACAAAATATATGAATGGGCGGAGATAAATAGGATGGTATTTAACTCCGATAAATTCGAATCAATAAATTATGGAAACAGAGAAGGAATGGTGTATGCATACAAGGGACCTAATAATGAGACAATCACAAACAAGGAAGCAATTAAAGACCTTGGTGTAATTTTAAATAGGAATATGTTATGCAACGACCAAATAGCAACACTGTTGGCTAAATGTAAAGCAAAAATGGGAATGTTATTCAGACACTTTAAAACAAGAAAAGCTGAACACATGATAATGCTTTACAAAACTTATGTACGTAGTACACTCGAGTACTGCAATGTGATATGGTACCCACACTACCAAAAGGATATTGCGCAAATAGAGAGTGTACAAAGGTCCTATACTGCTAGAATAGAAGAAGTTAAAGACCTTGACTACTGGGAAAGACTGCAATTTTTAAAACTATACAGTCTAGAAAGGAGAAGAGAACGCTACATGATAATACAAGCATGGAAGCAAATAGAAGGAATTGCTGAAAACATCATGGAGCTTAAAATATCAGAAAGAGCAAGCCGAGGTAGATTAATAGTGCCAAAAAGCATTCCAGGTAAACTGAGAAAGGCGCACAGGACATTAATCCACTACGCACCAGCATCGATAATGCAGCGACTATTTAATGTGCTGCCAGCTCATCTAAGAAACATATCAGGAGTGAGCGTAGATGTGTTTAACAATCAGCTCGATAAATACCTAAGATGCATCCCAGACCATCCAAGACTGGAAGATGCAAAATACACCGGAAGATGCATTAGCAACTCTCTGGTGGATATACGAGGTGCCTCACACTGAGGGACCTGGGGGAACCCAAACAAAAAATAAGGTAAGGCATAAGGCTCTCTCTCTCTCTCTGAATGGATTTAATTCTTAACGTTATTTAGAACACTCAGATTCTGATACTTATCTTTTACTTGCCAGTTTAAAAAAAAAAAATAATAATAATTTACAACTACCAACTTTCTTTCATTGCTGCATTTTGTGTTTTCTGTGACGAGTTTGAAAGTGTCAAGTGAATCACAATTTCTTATTTTTAATAATAATAATAATAATAATAATAATAATAATAATAATAATAATAATAATAATAATAATAATAATAATAATAATAATAATATAAGATGATGATGATGATGATGATGATAAGTTCGCTCATGGTAATGACGATTAAAATATGTTCTTTGTTATTATTACGCGAGTTTCACTATTCAATGTCCAATACAACAATATGTAAATGTTAAAGTTAAAGTTAAAATTCAAGACTCCTTGAGAACCTGCTGTAGTACACGGCAACTAGGGTTTAAACTTTTAAGGTAACTACCTTAGTTTGAGGTAATTCTCATGGTTTCAATGTAATTCTAAGGTAATTTCGGTTTTACTAGCGTAAAATTTAAGGAAATTAGAAAAAGGTTTTTAGGTAATCTAAGGTAAAAAGCAGCAGCATTCAAGGTAATGGCCACATGGCACATGCTCGAGTTTAAAACCCTGCTTGCAACGAACAATTGGTGGCTGGTTTGAGTGGAAGGTCATCATATTGAGACCTTCACAAAGGTAACTAGAGGGGGCACTCAGTAGAGTGCAGACCTCCGCCGTGGCAGACTATTTCTCGACCTTTTGCTCCACCTTGACCTTAACTTTTGACCATAACATGTATTATTTGGCGTGGATTTTCATACACTCAAATATGAACCAAGTTTGAAGTTTGTGACAACGATGTCCAAACTTATGGCTGATTACGTGAATTAGACATTTTGCTTGACCGTGACTTTGACCTTGACCTTCCAAAATTTAATCATTTTCAGTTTTTGCGTAACAGTTAATCTTTGCAAGTTTCATTTGTGGCCAGGAAGGTGTTCACAAACAAATACTCACTCCTAAAGAC
>NC_090753.1:47438955-47441455 GCF_036898095.1 Palaemon carinicauda
CCTCGGTTCGAGTTTTGCACGGTTGAGGACGTTTGGCATTTTTCCACATGGCAGCAACATAGTTGGTTCTGTGGAATTTATTGAGCAGGACTTTCTGACAGGGTGGCATTCTGCTAGGATTAATTCCTTGAATTTTTTCTAAAGAATTTTCATTCCTCTTTGGTGCATACTTCCGTTGGAAAAGAGCAAATCTAGCATCATTGATGCTGATGAGTTTGGGTAAACCATACAATGCACAAGTGAACTTTTCAATAGCAGCCAAACCTTCAGGAGTGACTACAGCATTAACCCCAAGTTTTGAAAAAGCTTCCTTAAAACTGTCATGCTTCATAATCAACTGCAAGGCTTTCAACTTTCCTTTGCTCATAAATGATGATGTGTAGTCTGAACCAGTGAAGGCATGCAATGCTGGTAAAGCATCAATCATGGCTCGATCCATATGATCCACCAGCTGTGAGATGTTAATGTGTCTCCCTGTGTTGTTACTGCTAAGGCCAGCGTCCATCCAAATAGTGAAGCTGCTGGCATTCGTATGATTTCCAATGTGATACAGGAGCAAAATAAACACAATTCTGTCCGAACTTCTGATGACTACTGAAGAGCATCACACAATTTTCATCGTAGTTATTCCATACTAAGCTGGCACGTAGCCCGGGTTTCTGTAGAATTCCATCTGGAGTTGCTTGCTGTCTGTCAGTTATGCTTGTTGCCAGGTCAGTCTCCAATGATTCTGCTGTATGGTAACCTATGCAGTGCCCAAAATGATTCAATATCTCCACGAAGCGTCTGCTGCCAGTTAAACTTTTGAGGCCCAGTCCAAGACATATATGTTTTGCTGGTTTTATTCTTCCTCTGGATATGATAAAATAACATCATTAGCCAAAGACTGTGCTTGCCTTTTGATATGCTCTGTTGGATTGTCAGAGCCTGCAAAGAGGATTTGAAAGAATGTCAAAAGCGATGTAGGAGTGTCTGTTTGATCTGCTAGAGCTTCAGTAGTCAGTGGATCTGGTAGGTTTTTCTGTTTGGTCTTGGCACTGAATACAAGAGAACGAATATACAATTCTGCTTCCTTGATGTTGTGCTCATCAATTGTTGCCAGACGTATTGCAGAATCTGGTGTGAGAGTGCGACTATAAATTATTGTGCCAGACTTATTGCTCTGCTTTGTCTGCTTCAGTGTTGGATAAGTGTTCGATATTTTCTGGCAAAGTAACTGGGCAGAATATGTTGATTCATCAGATTCCAAGCTTGACATAGACCTGCCATGTATTGAGGTAAGCAGTTCAGCACCTTCGTTTTCAATGAATGTTTTGTCAATGTATTGTTTTAGCTCAATGAAAGCAGTCTTGTGGGCTTGTGATTTTTCGGATGCATGATTGGATGTCACCAGTTCTCTCTGGGCACGTTGAAGGTAAGATTTTCAGCTGGAGTGGTGATATTTGACCTCTTTTAGAGATGAGGTCAATACCAGCAATTTTTGCCAAAAGCTGTCCATCACACAGTGTCTGTGCTGCATTTTGGATACTTGGGCACTCTTAATGGTTTCACAGTTGCCTAGTCTTTCTTTTGGCTTGTTTTTTCCTGCTGACTTTTCACTGCAGTTACAGAACAAGCATAGTTTTGGGAAAATCCCTGTGCTAGATACTGGGTTATGTTCAATGCTGGATAGTAAGTTTTTTTTCAGATGTATTTGCCTTTGCATGTAAATTGTCTGGTATGGTCTGACGAACAGCAGTGAAACTTTTATAACATTGAGTGATACCCATCTGTATCACCATAATAGTCAGGAAGCTTAACTGAAAAGTATTTCGAATCTTTGAATAATTTTCGCCGTGCACCATCAGCATGTTTGACTTTCTCCCATGAATCTGGATCAAATGTCTTTACCTCATCCATGCATTTTCCAGTGGTATGGAGAATACAAGAGATCTTATTTGCCATTTTCTACACTACACTAATAACCTGAAAGCACAAATAATATTTATGCTACATCACCATCACCATTACCACCACCATTACCATTCACCTGTTCGCGACAACTTTTGGCAACATCTAGGCTTATCTGAAAGAACAAAAATCAAAACAATCTCACATTGTTCACCAAATGAAGCATAATGAGGTATTCTTAACATGAAATAATTATTTGGAGGCATTATATATATTTAAATTTGGGAAATGTGCATTTAAATTAATATGTATGGAATTGCAAGGCGCCACGGAGATTGCTCTTTTTCACAAGGGGTACCCATCTTTAACGTCAGTTTCTGAGAAAACGGCTACCGCTGTGTTTGTAAGAAATAGATTTTTGAATTCCTGAGAAAATTCTACTATAGAAACAACTAACAGACATTTTGCACTCAAAAACATGAATAAAACCCTCCGAGCTCTGGGACTATTCTCTCTCTCTCTCTCTCTCTCTCTCTCTCTCTCTCTCTCTCTCTCTCTCTCTCTCTCTCTCTCTCTCTCTCTCTCTCTCTCTCTCTCTCTCTCTTGCTTT
>NC_090753.1:47443955-47456455 GCF_036898095.1 Palaemon carinicauda
TTTAACAATGCATAAAGAAAAAACGAATATGATAATATCTGCCGACTGTACTACATAAAACTACAATGTGTTAGAGAATTTGAACGATCCATACAGAAAGATCTTCTAATATTATATGCAAACTGTACTTCATTAACGTGCGTTCAATCTGAGATGCTGGAACGATACAAAACGATTTATGTCGCGTCACTTTTGAACGTAACTGTGCAATGAGTGCAAGTGGCAGTATTGCCAGATAGGTTAGTCTAAAAATCCCCAAAACTCATGATAAAATATCCCCAAAAACAATCCAAAAATCCCTATTTCCAGAAATATATTTTCTTCTGATCACGTAGGCTTTACTAATATAGAAATAATTCATTATACTCCATATAAGTGCAAGCAAACTAATTACAATAATATAACAGGTTTACTCATTTTTGTTTCTTCTCCATAGAAATTTGTACAGAATATCCCCATCAGACATCCAAAGTCCCCAAATCTAGGGATAAATTTCCATATCTAGCAACACTGGCAAGTGGTGGTGTTGGCCAGTGAGTTTAGCCTTTTGGAAGTGTTCTTAATGTTGTAGTGGCTGTGCAGCAATTGCTTGTAGTGGTGTAAGCCAGTGATTAGAGTATTTTAGAATGTACATGATAGAAAGGCTTCTTTTGTCTTTATGGTGATTTTAATGCTCACCATAGGGAGTGGTTAAGTTCTATCTCTCATTCCGATCGCCATGACTTAAGGGCTTTAGTCTTTGCCTCTGAATCAGGCTGTGAGCAAATCATAAATGAAGCTACTCACAGGTCTGGTAATTGCTTGGACCTCATATACACTGACTCCCCTGGCGTTATAACTAGTAAGGTTGGTTCTCCAGTCGGGACATCTGATCATGCCTTGATTTCATTAGTAGTGAAGACTGAGCAGCCTGTCCCTGATATATCATACTCTTGTAAAATTTATATGAAATCCCAAGCAGACTGGAATGGGATTTTGCATGATCTTTTGTGCTTGAATTGGTCACAATTATATAGTAGTGTAGATCCTGTTGTCCCTTTGAATGAGAATCTAGTCAACATAATTGATAGGCGTATCCCTTCTCGTGTGCTAAGGTACCGAGCAAAGGACAAACCGTGGTTCAATGATGATTGTAGACGTGCTTATTTGGAGAAGCAGGAGGCCTGTCACCTTTGGAAGGGTAACAGATCAGATTTGACCTGGAACAACTATATTCAGCTTCGAGCTTTTGCTCAGAGAGTTTATGCCTCAACTATAAAGGAGTACAATTTAACCATAAAAGAAACCCTTTCTGGTACAACTCAGGAACATAAATGGTGTTCTACCCTTAATTCTGCAATCTTTGGTGTAGATGCAACAGTTCCTCCTTTACTTAAACCAGATGGCTCAGTCACTCACTGTCCAAAGGAAAAAGGAACCCTTTTGACTGATGTTTTTGACAGTAAACAGAGTAGTGAAAAACTTGAACTTCCTCATTTTTGTTTTCCTGAGGCTAAACTAACTAGTTTAGCTTTTCGATCTCGTGAGATTAAAGCTCTGTTGATGTACCTTGATGCTTATAAAGGTGTAGAGTCACTGTAGACCCAAATGGCATTTTTCCTTTGTTTTTATAAAGACAGCAGATTTCTTACCTCCAAAGTTATCTGTTATTTTGTGCAAGTTAGCAAGAAGAGGAGCTTTTAGCACTTGTTGGAGAATTGGTAATGTTACTCCGCTATGTAAATGTGTTTGTGGTAGCTCAAGTCCCACTGAATACCGCCCAATTTCCATAACTCCCATATTATCTAAAGTTTTTAAACGTCTTCTGGCAAAACGTCTTAATAGGTTTGCTGAAGGTAATCATCTACTCCCTAGTTTGCAATTTGGTTTTCGTAAAGGCCTTGGAGCATGTGATGCCCTTCTTACAATCTCCAATGCTGTACAGAAATCCCTTGATTGTGGTCAGGAAGTTCGTATGATTGGCCTTGATTTTAGTGCTGCCTTTGACCGTGTTAATCATGAGGCCCTTGTTTTCAAACTGAAACAGTTGGGAGTGGGTGGGTCGTTTCTTAGCATTGTTATTGATATTTTAAGTAATAGATCTCAAAGAGTTGTTGTTGATGGGCACCATAGTGAGTATAGGAATATGATATCCGGTGTTCCACAGGGTAGTGTTCTTGGCCCATTACTTTTCATACTATATACACATGATATGTGGTTTGGCCTTGAAAACAAGCTTGTTGCACATGCAGATGATGCTACTCTCTTTGCATCAATTCCATCCCCTGAATGTAGATCTGGGTTTGGTGAATCCCTTAATAGAGATTTAGCTAAAATTAGTGCATGGTGCAAATTATGGGGTATGAAGTTGAATCCTAACAAAACTCAAAGTATGATTGTAAGTAGGTCAAGGATGGTGGCTCCTCAACATCCGGATCTCAGTATTGATAATGTTTCTTTAAATTTGTATGACTCTTTTAAAATTTTAGGTGTGATTCTCGACAGCAAATTTACTTTTGAGAAACACATTTGGTCTCTGTCTTCTTCAATTGCACAAAAAATTGTCTGATTGAGAAAATCTTACAATTTTTGGGGTGATCAATCTATTCTGAAGAAGTGTTTTAATTCTTTCATTCTACCTTGTTTTGAGTATTGTTCTCCTGTCTGGTGTTCAGCTGCTGATTCTCATCCTAATTTGTTGGACAGAAACTTACGGTCTATTAAATTTCTTATTTATGATCTAGATATTAATCTTTGGCACCGTCGTTCAATTAGTTCATTATGCGTGTTGCGTAAGATTTCTCATGAGGCTCAATGCTACACAGTATTCTAGAAGTTTTATTCCAGCTGTTACTAAGTTGTGGAATGATCTTCCTAATCGGGTAGTTGAATCTGTAGAACTTCGAAAGTTTAAAGTTGGAGCAAATGTTTTTATGTTGACCAGGCTGACATGAGTCTTTTTATAGTTTATATATGACATATCTGTTTTTGTCGTTGTTAATAGTTTATATAAGACATGTCTGTTTTGACGCTGTTACTGTTTTTAGAATGATATATTGTTAATTTATTCTCATCATTTATTTATTTCCATATTTCCTTTCCTTACTGGGCTATTTTTCCCTGTTGGAGCCCCTGGGCTTATAGCATCTTGCTTTTCCAACTAGGGTTGTAGCTTGGCTAGTAGTAATAATAATAATAATATCATTTTATTGACAAACGCTCAATCGCCAACAAACTTCACCATTGGCATTACCTTCTCCCTTCGTGCACCTGTGACTCTTTCATTGATTGACTGTCCTTGTTTATATGGCGTCGCTTGAGGCTACAGACAATGGGTAAATAAAGTTTCGAATAATAATGAATGTAGAGGGTTTGTTTTCCATGGGCAATTTTAAGGGAAAATGGCTGAGTAATGGAGATTGGACTTTGGCTAGAAACCATATCTGGTTTTGATGCTTCCAGATTTTCTGCAAAACAGGTTTTATTTTATTTTTTTGTAATTATGATTGTTTGAGTTTATTGTTTTAGTTATGATAATTAACGTTTTTATTTATTGCTGTTATTTTTAATTTTATTAACCATTTATTTTTTTCTGGAATTGTTATTCTTTTTGTTTTGAAAATATATTTTTTGTTCAGCTTGGTTGGCCTATATAATTATGGAGAACATCTCTCTCTCTCTCTCTCTCTCTCTCTCTCTCTCTCTCTCTCTCTCTCTCTCTCTCTCTCTCTTCAGCTTAAGTATGAGGAGCCAATGCTTCTTCCCATATGACTGTTCTCTCAATTCATATTCAGCTTCCTCCTCCCTTGTAGTGAATTGAAGATCCTCTTTTTGACTTATTACAATTTGCAGACGCTTCATGATCAGTGTTTGTGGTTGCAATCATAGTAGTAGTAGTAGTAGTAGTAGTAGTAGTAGTAGTAGTAGTAGTAGTAGTAGTAGTAGTTAAACGTTACATATACGTTTTGTTTTTATTTTCCCAATGCATTATTATCTGGTAAGCTTCGTCGACTGTTTTTTTATAGCATTTTTGAGTTGTAGCCTACCTGTTTTTCTGTGTATGCTCTTGTTTCATGTCTTTGCGATAAGGCATGATCAGCAAAGCTGTACTAGTCAAAGTCACACCTACTAGGTTGGTTTGCTGTGAGCGATCAGACGAAAGTCTCCCACTATCACCAATCCTTAGTTGTCAAGGAGATAATGGGAACTGGCTAAACCCCAGACATGAATACGGACATGAGCCACATTTTGAGGTCTATGTCTTGCAATGCACTAGAATCGGATACATTTATTGTTTGTTGTTGTTGTTGTTATTGTTGTTTTAACTGTCAGTTTGTATTCATCCTTCACTAACAATCATCATCATCATCTCCAACTACGCCTATTGACGCATAAGGGCCTTGGTTATATTTCGGCAGTCGTCTCTATCTTTAGCTTTTAATTTAATACTTCTCCATTAATCATCTCCTACTTCACGCTTCATAGTCCTCAGCCATGTAGGCCTGGATCTTCCAACTCTTCTAGTGCCTTTTGGAGCCCATTTAAACGTTTGGTGAACTAATCTCTATTGAGGAGAGCGAAGAGAATGCCCAAACCATCTCCATCTACCCCTCAACATGATCTCATCCACATGAGGCTCTCGGGTAATAATACCAAGCAAATTCTCACCTTATATATCTCCTCCATCTCTTTTCTGTTCTGTCTGTCCGTGACCTGTTTTGACCTCACGAGCCATGACCTGGACAGGTTTGAACTCATTTCTTAATTCACTTAACACCGTGTGACGAGATTCAAGAAGAAACGACGACGACAGTTCTCAAGAAGCTTGGAATAGTGTCTCCTCATTAGCAATCCCAATTAGGTCACAAATTAAAAGCGATTAGGATTCTTATAAAGTTTAATGTCGAAGCTTTTACTCCCTTGTCTGCGCCAGTCCATTTTGACTCTTAAGTCACGAAGCAATAAGGCTTCTTATCCAGATTTCTTTTTTATATATCTTTCAGTTGTTGATATTCTTAGGCTGCTGCTACTTCTTCTTCTTCTTCTCCTTCTTCTTCTTATCATTGGAGCCATGATGGCATCCAAAGTTCGCAAGATTATCTTCGTTTTAGAAAATCTCAAATTCTTAGTGTTTAAAGAGTCATTTGGGATAATTAAAGTGTCTGTATCTATCGGGTGCAAGGTACGTATTTCTCTTAACGTTACTCTTTTATTTCAATGTTTATTAGCGTTTTTTAACTTCCAGAGATAAGCCCAAACGTTTTCTTAGTTAATTATGTAATTATGGATGTCATTTTGATTAATGTATTGATATTACTGTGGGTGTTGATTTATATATATATATATATATATATATATATATATATATATATATATATATATATATATATATATGTATGTATATATATACATATATATATATATATGTATATATATGTATATATATACATATATATATATATATGTATATATATATATATATATATGTGTGTGTGTATGTAATTTATGTATAATTATGTTATGTATAATATATAATGTATACTGTATATACATATATACAGTAATTATATATATATATATATATATATATATATATATATATATATATATATATAGATATATATATATATATATATATATATATATATATATATATATATATATATATATGTATATATATATACTGTATATATATGTGTGTGTTGTGTGTTTGTGCGTATTGTCTGAGGTCACAATGGAATAATGGTGGAGAGAGAGAGAGAGAGAGAGAGAGAGAGAGAGAGAGAGAGAGAGAGAGATAGAGAGAGAGAGAGAGAGAGATCTTTAAACATGAAATACTCAATTATTTACTTGCTTAAGAGTAAGTAAAATAATAAAGAAAGAAAGTGGCATCCTTTGTAGTCTGGATGTTGTCGACGTACTGCTAATGAGATTCCTTTTCCTCCTCATCCACTCTTATCCACTTGACACTTGTGTGTGTGTCTCTCTCTCTCTCTCTCTCTCTCTCTCTCTCTCTCTCTCTCTCTCTCTCTCTCTCTCTCTCTCTCTCCACTGAGATGTTGCCAATTTTTCCCCATGGCCAAACTGCCTCAAAATCTTGCTAACATTTGTATCAGATTTTTGTTGCATTTATACGTTTCTAAATTTCTAAAATCTTCCATAACCCCATTATACTATAAAGGAGCATATTTCAATCACTTCCCTGCAGGAGAGGATTGGAAATGAAACTATAATAGAGATTACTCGAGTGCCATATGTGGATGAAATCATGGTGAAGGATAGATGGAGATGGTTTGAACATGCTCTTCGCACTCCCCAAGAGAGATTAGTTTACCAAACTTTCAACTGGGTTCCACAAGACACTAGAAGAGTTGGAAGACCCAGACCTACATGACTGAGGACCATGAAACGTGAAGTAGATGATGATGAATGGAGAAGTATTGAATTAAAAGCTCTTAAGATAGAGACGACTGACGAAACGTAACTGAAGTCATTTACGTCAATAGGCGTAGGAGGAGGTGATGATGATGATGTTGTTTTGTTTGTATTCTGTTAATATAATACATACTTTGACTATCCTTCCGTACATTCTAGTCTTTGTATTCACGGGATGCTCTTCTCTTTCAAAACTCTTGCAGAGTACCTGAAGCCTTCCCTTCTTTAGCTATTTAGTATTCCCATTTTCTTTTCATCCTCTGTCCCAAACACTTCCAAGTTTCGTTGATTCATTTTCTGATTACCGTTTTCTTTTCTATTATCATCGTCCTCTGTCAAAATCACTTTCAAGTCTTGTTAATTCATTTTGTAATAAGAATTGTAAGCTCATTCTAAGTTTTAGTTTCATATTTCACCTTTTAGGAATAGCTGTAAAATATCTCGCCTGTCTCTGTAACTATTCATCACAATCACCAACTAATACTATATTTATTACAAACTGCAAATAATCTGCACTTCGTTTGTAAATTCCTGTAAATTCCTCACTTTTGCTCAATCCATAAACATCCCGAGCAGCGCAAGGACAAAGTACTTCTGTTGTGAGACCGACGTTCGCACCAAAATTGTCCCTCTGATGTCAACATATTCTAAGTTAGTGTTTATCTTCAACCATTAAGGACTTTAAATAGTCTTAACCAAGAGTTTCAAGAGTTTAATGTAGATTTTTACTAATTCTCTTATTTTAGGTTTTTTTTTTAAACTTACTACAATAAAACAAGTCTAGGAAAATTCATATCAAAGCTCCAAAAGTGTAAAGGAACTAGAGGGGCATTCAGTAGAGCGCAGGCATCCGCCGAGTCAACTTATTTCTTGACCTTGACCTTGGCCTTTTGACCTTTGACCTTAACATGTATAAATTGGCGTGGATTTTCATACAGTCAAATATGAACCAAGTTTGAAGACTGTGACAACGATGTTCAAACTTATGGCTGATTACGTGAATTGGACATTTTGCTTGACCGTGACCTTAACCTTTGAGAGTGACCTTACAAAATTTAATCATTTCCAGCTTTTCACATAACAGTTGATCTATACAAGTTTCATTACGCTACGATTAAGATTGTGGTCAGGAAGCTGTTCACAAACAAACACACACACTAACAAACACACAAAGGCGGGGTGGCTAAAACATAACCTTCCAACTTCGGTGGCGGAGGTTAAAAATCAGCCATTTCTCAGACAAAAGATTTGTCGAGGAATGAAAAGAATTTTTTTTTAAATCCCATATGAAAGCTAACATGGATCATAAGAATAAACCAAAAAAAGAATAGACTGTATTTCCGGACCCTTTCTTGACACAAAAGCAACAATTAACTTTTTATGTTGTCTCTGCCAATAAGGGTTCCAATCTGACTTAGAGTCGTGCCTTCCCCACATTTCGTATATAATTCTGTTGACTCTTCCGACTCATTACGATTGCATGATTTAAAGGTGTGTATGAACGTTTTGTATTTACCCATGAAATCGCGATTATGTAGACATAGGCACTTGATTGTTTGTACGCAGACTTACTTTTTTTTTGAGAGAGAGAGAGAGAGAGAGAGAGAGAGAGAGAGAGAGAGAGAGAGAGAGAGAGAGACAAATTGCTGCTCAGAAAACAAATTTGGCTATGTGTTCAAACTCAATATAGTTATGGAGGTGATATAATGTTTGAATTTCTGTTGCTATTATTATTATTATTATTATTATTATCATTATTATTATTATTATTGTTGTTGTTGTTGTTGTTGTTGTTGTTGGCAGATACTTGCTGTCTGTCAATCAATGTTTCAAACTCCCAAAAGCTGTGGTTCTTCCATTCTTTATTATTATTATTATTATTATTATTATTATTGTTGTTGTTGTTGTTGTTGTTGGCAGATACTTGCTGTCTGTCAATCAATGTTTCAAACTCCCAAAGTTGTGGTTCTTCCATTATTATTATTATTATTGTTATTATTTTTATTATTATTATTATTATTATTATTATTATTATTATTATTATTATTGTTGTTGTTGTTGTTGTTGTTGTTGTTGGCAGATACTTGCTGTCTGTCAATCAATGTTTCAAACCCCCAAAGCTGTGGTTCTTCCATTATTATTATTATTATTATTATTATTATTATTATTATTATTATTATTATTATTATTATTATTATTGTTGTTGTTGTTGTTGTTGTTATTATTACTATTGGTAGTAGCATAAGTAGTAGTAGAATGAATATTCCGTGCAATGTTATCAGGAAAACTCATTTTGAGTTAAGCCCTTCGAGCATTATTGGATAGACCTCCCTCTGAACATTTTATTGAACTTCCAGTTATCTCAGGAATGCGGTACTCAATAAAGTTATTGCAGCCATAAGGGGGCTTGATGAGAGAGAGAGAGAGAGAGAGAGAGAGAGAGAGAGAGAGAGAGAGAGAGAGAGTATATTCTGTATTTCCCTTCCAGAGAAAATTTGGGCCCTCTTTGAAAATTTAATACTTCTGAAAAAAAAGGACAGGAAGGTGAGTGCATGATTTAATAGTGAAAGCGGTTCCATTTCAGGTTCTAGCTTTTAAGGGAGCCTTCTTTGGTTGTTGCTTACATTAGCTTTGTAGGTACTTTGCTAACATACAAACATATATATATATATATATATATATATATACACAGACATACACACACACATATATATATATGTTATATATTATTTATTTATTAAATATATATATATATATATATATATATATATATATATATATATATATATATACTGTATATATCACATAATATATATTTATTAAATGCGAATATACAAACATTATATATATATTTATATATATATATATTATATAATATTATATTTATTAGATATTATATATATATATATATATATATATACATACATACATAAACACATATATGTATAATATATATAATATATATACATATATATATATATATATATATATCATCTCCTACGCCAATTGACGCAAACGGCCTCGTTTAGATTTCGCTATTTGTCTCTATCTTGAGCTTCTAATACTTTCCATTCATCATCTACTTCACGTTTCATAGTCCTCAGCCATGTAGGACTGGGTCTTCCGACTCTTCTAGTGTCTTGTGGAGCCCAGTCAAAAGTTTGGTGAACTAATCTTTCTTAGGTAGTGCGAAGAATATGCCTAAACTATCTCCATCTACCCCTCACTAGATCTCATCCACATATGGCACTCGAGTAATCTTTCTTATAGTTTCCTTTCTAATCCTGTCTTGCCATTTAACTCCCAATATTCTTTTGACGGCTTTATTCTCAAATCTACAAGCTCTGTTGGATATTGGCTTTCCATCTCTTTGAGTTGTTTAATAATAGCTTCGACTTCAAACACATTGAATTTATTCATGGGCACATAAAGGTCTTCATCAGTTTCAGGTATATCAATCAAATTATTCCCTTCTATCACCTCTTCATGATATATGCTCCTTCTTCTTTGCCCCCATTGAGATTTCACTAAGAATTCTATAAGCAATTCTTACACCATAGCCACTCCCTGAATTCATAGCTTTGTCAGCCTCATCTGCTTTTCTGTCTAAATATTCATTCCAGTCATTCCTGGCTATGCTTTTGACCTTGCAATTTTCATTACTTCCTCGAAAACGTTCAACAATCAATTTCATTGTCTCCTTTTTATAGGATCTCACGTATCATTTGATGTCCATGGCTTTTTCCTTGTAACTTTATGTCCCAAAACTTCTCTACCAACTGCCTGATATATGTTCTTAATATCACACCATTCTTCATTAATTGTCTGCTCTTCGTCTCTTAAAGTCTCATAGATTGCAAATCGATTCTTTAATTCAATTGCAAATGTTTCTCTGTTCTCATATTCTAGAAGTTTAGTTGTATCAGACTTAGGTATATTATCTACTTATCTGTTGGGTCTTTTCAGTTTTAATTTCAGTGTGGCAATGAGGAGCTGGAGATCACTACAAATATTTGCACCTCTATAGCTTCTTACATGTCTTAGAGTCCTTCTCTCTTTATTAATGGCTATGTGATCTATTTAGTTTTTGTAATTGTCACATGGTAAAGTCCATGTATAGTTTTGGATGCCCTTGTGCTGGAAAAGAGTATATATCTCTAATGACAAGATTGTATGTTGAACAGAAACTTATTAACTGTGCTCCATTTTCATTTACAACTTTGCCAAGACCCTTAACACCCATCACATTCTCTATACCTTGATTATTCCTTCCAACTTTAGCATTGAGGTCGCCAATTATAATTTTCATATGTCTCTGCGATTTCATCTGTTACCCTCTGCAGTTCTTCATAGTATTCATCTTTCCTATTTTCAGGGGGAATTATTTGTTGGTACATAGCAAACTATAATACTCATATTGCACTGCTTTGATTAAAACTTTGTAAGTAACAATCTACTATATATACCTCTCCACTCCGTTAATGCCTTTTCTGCTGTTGGTGTCATCATCATTCCTACCCCGTCTCTTCCCAATCCATCTATTCTTCCTGAATAGGTATATATTACCTTGGTTTAAGGTTTCCTTACCAGTCCCCTTTCAACGTGTTTTACTTACGACCAAAATGTCCAAACTATATTTCATAAATTCACTCTACACTTGCTGTAACTTCCCAATTTGATTCATGGTTCTAACATTCCAATTACAAATTCTGAATTTTTCTTTAGTATTTATAAACCGGGAGATTCCTAACACCTCGCTACACCCGGTACTGGGGCCATTCTGTCATTTTCTCTTTCCATAGACTGACTAGATCCATAGAGGATTCATTGGCTAGATTCATCAAAGGATAACCAGTTCCTTGTGTTGTGCAGGGCCTATCTATTTCAAGATTCAGCTCTTTTGTCATCCAACCAGCTTTTGTTGCCTTTACTAATAGGTGCCTATTCAAATTCTCCCACCATCTATATCAGTATTCATGGCACCCATCTTTATGGGTTCTATACTTGTATAAGTTTACTCTAGCTGGCCTGCTCCTGTAGCTATTTGACAATAACATATTAAAGATCTTTTACCGGATTTTGTAGTCTCTCTTCACCATCACCGACTAAAATCTTATCATCTGCAAACATCAGTCTCTTTGCACTCCATTCACGAAGTCCAACTTTAAATCTCTATCTCTTGTCGTTTTTTCTGACCCCTATCAATGCTTCGTCCGTAACAATATTAACATCTTTGTCTGAAACCCACTTTTAATCCAAGCCAGTCACTCATGTGCACATATTTCAGTGTGTTTGACTTGCTTCATATAATTCTTAGAATGCTCGTATCGAATTATCTCCTAACACATTCATGTCGTGTTTCATGTCATTTATATCCAGTTTTTTGTCCATGTATGTTCCACACACAAATACAAACATACAAGCATGAATACAATATATATATATATATATATATATATATATATATGTATATATATGTGTGTGTGTATGTATGTATATATATTAAATTGTTATAGGGTCCTTTGTTAGGCCAGACAGTACTTGTAGTACATTGGATCCCTTTCTGGTTACAGCATATTTTTTCTTTTGCCTTCATGTATACCGAATACTCCGGCCTCTTCTTTCCTCACACTCAACAGCACTAACATAATAGGCAAATAAATTCTTCTTCACCCAAAGGGTTAACTACTTCACTGTAATTGTTCAGTGGCAAATTTCCTCTTGGTAAGGCTAGAAGAGACTTAAGCGGTGACAAGCAGCTCTTCTAGGAGAAGGATATTCCCAAATTCAAACCATTGTTCTTTAGTCTTGGATAGTGCCATAGCCTCTGTACCATAGTCTTACACTGCCTTAGGGTAGAGTTCTCTTGCTTGAGGGTACACTCAGGCACACTATTCTATCTATTCCCTTTCCTTACTGCGCTACTTTCCTTGTTGGAGCCCTTGTGCTTGTAGCAGCGTGCGTTTCCTTTCCGACTAAGGTTGTAGCTGAGAGAGAGAGAGAGAGAGAGAGAGAGAGAGAGAGAGAGAGAGAGAGAGATCTTATAGCCCCTTCTCCTCTCTGCATCTTCCCGCATCTCGTTCGCA
>NC_090753.1:47458955-47461455 GCF_036898095.1 Palaemon carinicauda
TTAAGAGAAGGATAAGTATGGGATGGAGAGTTTGTGGTAAATAAAATGATATTATGACAAGTAAAATGCCATTTTCTCTAAAGAGAAAAGTATTCAATTAGATGTTTCTACCAGTATTAAGTTATGCGTCAAAAAATTGGAGTCTTACTGAAGCCTGAGATTAAAATGTAGGCTAGTTACAACTCGAAGATCTATGGAAAGATTAATAATGATGGGAATAACAGAAAATAAGCAACATGGATACAGGAGCAAACTAAAATTGAGAATAGTTTAAAAACTTGTGAAAAAAATAATGGACATGCGCAGGACATATAGTGAGAATTACTAATAATAGAGGGACATAAACAATAACAAAGTTGGTTGCTACAGAGTGTAAAAGAAGCAGGGAAGGGAGAACAGACGATGGATTGATAAGCTGAGAAAATTTTCTGGTATAGACTATCATAGAAAGACCGTAAATGTACGGGAGAGGAAGGACATGTCTGAGACCTTTGTCCTGCAGTAGACTAGGTACGGCTGATGATGATGATGATGAAACATTCATCGAAATGAAACAATTTAAGATCAATTTTGAAATACTGAAGTGATTTTTGACAAAGGCTTCACAGACTTTCATAATCAATCTCAGAACCTCTCCCTCTCTTCGAAGAGGCTTACAAGTCTATTTCTCAAGCAGCATTGAAGTCGGATCTTCAGGACCGTCTTCAGATTTGTAATTTGCATTGACTTCGGATCCCACTCCGGTTGAGCGACGTCTTTCCTTATGGGAAACTGTGGTCTCGACGCTCTTGCTTTTTCTCTGCCACGAAGCAATTTCTTCACTCCTACCCTTATCTTAGGGTCTAGTGCCTTCTACCAAGAGCCCGTGCTCGGCTGAAAATGCCGGACAATCTGAACGAACGAACGAACGAACGAACGACCCTTGCTTTTTCTCTTCTTTCCCCGATGAAGTTTAAGATTCCACTGTTGCAAAGGGGTTGATGCAGAGTTTTCAAAATTGGTCTCGCTTGGGCAACGCAGCTTAGAACGTGAAGCTTACTCGCTCCCTCAGAATTTCTGTGTTATGTATATATGTGAGTATATATAAATATATATATATATATATATATATATGTATATATATATAATATATATATATATATATATATGTATTTGAATATATATATATATATATATATATGTATGTATATAAAGAGAGAGAGAGAGAGAGAGAGAGAGAGAGAGAGAGAGAGATTCTTTTTAATCTTTTAATGATTTTATTTTCACTTTTAATTGCCAAAGCAAACCTCTTCTGGTCCAATAGAATTTAAAATCAAATACATTTCCACGTGTCCCGGATACTTGAGAAATCTTATCTGTTAAAAGCAGAACATCGTTTTAACTCCTTCCTCAGTCACTGTCGATTGCATAATTAGACAAGATCAATAGATTTGCAGTAAAAAAAAAAAAAGAAAAAAAAATCATATGAACATTGACAAGCGACATGTATTTGTTTTCGTCCATCGCCCGTTAACCTCTCGTCACTTTTCATTCGTCTGTTATCTCTCTCTCTCTCTCTCTCTCTCTCTCTCTCTCTCTCTCTCCCTCAGACCTTTTGTTTACCACGTGAGAAATCCAAGCGCCCCTGGATCCCGTCTGGGAAGACCACTTACAGTGCGCATTGTGTATTACAATGTAGGTGGCAGAAAAGTGTCTCTCGGGTCTCGACAGCTGTGTTGCTTTTTATATCTTATCTGTTTCCATAATCTCTTTCTTGTTTGTGCAACTTTATCAACAATGTTGTTATAATTATACTCCTGCGTGTGTGATTCTATCGGTTAGGATAATGATGATAATGGTAATAATGACAATGATATTATGAAATGATCATGATAATAATGATATTGGTACTACTAATGATAATATTGATAATCATAAAACATGATTATAAATATGATGTAATAATGACAATGATATTATGAAATGATCATGATAATAATGATATTGCTACTACTAATATGATAATCATAAAACATGATTATAAATATGATGATAACATTATTAGTGGTAATAAGATATTAGTTATGAAATAATAATAATAATGATAATAATAATAATAATAATAATAATAATAATAATAATAATAATAATAATAATAATAATAATAATAATGATAATAATAATAATTGATAATCATAAAACACGATTATAAATATGATGATAACATTATTAGTGGTAATAAGATATTAGTTATGAAATAATAATAATAATAATAACAACAACAACAACAACAACAACAAGCAGCCAGAGTACCACCTGCCCTTATCCTGTATACCCGAACCCCTACAGAACACCAATTGTTTGCCCTTTGGATATAAAGGGTACGGTCACGTGACCTGTAGAGTATAAGTGTCAACCCTTTCAGTATTAGGATAAAAGAGGGGGGATTTCTTTTGACTCCTATGCGTGAGTGATCGCTTTGTTTTCAATGAAAGGGAGGAAGGCTAATAAGGGGGTTGGG
>NC_090753.1:47463955-47468955 GCF_036898095.1 Palaemon carinicauda
GTTTTGATACATTTAAAGCGACGTTAACCGGCTGTAGAATTTTATTCGGTAAGGAAAATCCCTTACCATTGGATATCTGCCTCTACCCCCATCACCCCCCCCCCTCCATCACTATCTCATAAGTTCACACCCCAAAGACACCTTCCCTTTCATATTGCCTCCCTTTGACACAGAATCAATAATTCCCTATAGCTATCCCCCTACCCTTATCTTACCCCCCTCCTACCTTTCTCCCTCTCCCTTCCCTCCCCCTCCCTCCCATTAGTCGTTAGCGCGAGTTACACCTGCCCCACCTGTAGTCTTTATGTGATGCGTCACCAACACTCGTATAACATTACTGTCTCGTAATTCTCCTTTGCATAGGCAGCGTATTCCGCCCAGCCGAGCTCTTAACGTTGTCTTTTTTTATTTACGTTTTTTTTACTCCGGCAAACGTTTTTTTGCTTACGTTCTGCGGCTTATGTTTACGACGGTGGATATGTTTAATCACCGCCGCTGCCTCTGTTGTTTTGCAATAAGTTTTCTAACGTTGAAGGTGAATGAATGTTACTTAAGCCCTGAGCGAAGTCGCGAAAAGGGAGGGATCTGTTTTTTTTTTCCCTTGTTCGGTGATTAAGTTCTCTCTCTCTCTCTCTCTCTCTCTCTCTCTCTCTCTCTCTCTCTCTCATAAAAGAAGCTAAATTTTACCCTGTAATTGTATTACTGTATTTATCTAAACAGAAAAATATATTTAGTCTCTCTCTCTCTCTCTCTCTCTCTCTCTCTCTCTCTCTCTCTCATAAAAGAAGCTAAATTTTACCCAGTAATTGTATTACTGTATTTATCTAAACAGAAAAATATATTTAGACTCTCTCTCTCTCTCTCTCTCTCTCTCTCTCTCTCTCTCTCTCTCTCTCTCATAAAAGAAGCTAAATTTTACCCAGTAATTGTATTACTGTATTTATCTAAACAGAAAAATATATTTAGACTCTCTCTCTCTCTCTCTCTCTCTCTCTCTCTCTCTCTCATAAAAGAAGCTATATTTTACTCAGTAATTTATTTCTCTCTATTTCTCTAAACAGAAATGTATTTTAAAGACTCTCTCTCTCTCTCTCTCTCTCTCTCTCTCTCTCTCTCTCTCTCTTAAAAGGAACAAAATTTTACCTAGTAATTGTATATATAAACGAAAGTGTTTTTAAAGATTCTCTCTCTCTCTCTCTCTCTCTCTCTCTCTCTCTCTCTCATAAAAGAAGCTAAATTTTACCCAGTAATTGTATTTCTGTATATCTCTAAACAGAAAAATATATTTAGACTCTCTCTCTCTCTCTCTCTCTCTCTCTCTCTCTTAACAGAAGATAAATTTTACTCATTAATTGTTTCTCTATTTCTCTAAACAGATAAGTGTTTTAAAGACTTTCTCTCTCTCTCTCTCTCTCTCTCTCTCTCTCTCTCTCTTAAAAGAAGCTAAATTTTACTTAGTAATTTTATATCTAAACAGAAAGTGTTTTTAAAGACTCTCTCTCTCTCTCTCTCTCTCTCTCTCTCTCTCTTAACAGAATACAAATTTTACCCAGTATTTCTCTCTCTCTCCCTCTCTCTCTCTCTCTCTCTCTCTCTCTCTCTCTCTCTCTTAACAGAATACAAATTTTACCCAGTATTTCTCTCTCTCTCTCTCTCTCTCTCTCTCTCTCTCTCTCTCTCTCTCTGATTACAAAAGCATATTGATG
Organism: Palaemon carinicauda; assembly: GCF_036898095.1. Taxonomy (NCBI): domain Eukaryota; kingdom Metazoa; phylum Arthropoda; class Malacostraca; order Decapoda; family Palaemonidae; genus Palaemon; species Palaemon carinicauda. The sequence continues at coordinate 47,465,662 of NC_090753.1, forward strand.
GCGAACCTCCGTATGCATAAGTGGACAGTTTTGCATCCCCCTGGGTCCAATAAATCAACTCCTAGAGAGAGAGAGAGAGAGAGAGAGAGAGAGAGAGAGAGAGTCCTTGTTGGCATTTGGCACCAAGGATCGATATGAGTACCTATTCATCAAAGGATATCGGATGCTTTTATTTTGTTTTATTACCTTTTAATATATCTATATACAGTATTAATTCATTCCTTCCTTCATTTGTTTATTATTTCCCTATTCATAGGTCGATTTTTAGATATTTTCATAGATAAGATGCCTGGTTTGGAAGATCGTTCCACAAATTGGTGACGGCTGGAATAAAACCTCTAGGATACTGTGTAATATTGAAGAGTAATGATGGAAAAGGAATACTTATTAGAATTAACTGAACCGTTAAATATTTGTATTAAAAAAAAAACCGTAAATGCCTGACAACATTTATTCCAGGCATTCACCATTTTAAAAACGGATATATTGACGTAAATGAGTGATATTACGGTCATCAACTCGTAAAAGATGATAAAAAATTTAAGGTAAAATACGGTCGCCTGTATTTTACTGAAATACGGGTGAGAACAGTATATTTTTACGGAGAATTTCCGATAGAAATTACTGTTTATTTAACAGTGTGTATACCTAGTAATACGAACAGGTTGGTACTTTCTGGGAAGATATGAATGCAGAGGATTTCCTTACCTTATTGCCTTATTCTATGTTTGGGTTCCCCCAGGTCCCTCAGTGTGAGCCACCTCGTATATCCACCAGAGAGTTGCTAATGCATCTTCCTGTGTATATTTCATCCTCCAGTCTTGGATGGTCTGGGATGCATCTTAGGTATTTATCGAGCTTATTCTTAAACACATCTACGCTCACTCCTGATATGTTTCTTAGATGAGCTGGCAGGGCATTAAATAGTCGCTGCATTATCGATGCTGGTGCGTAGTGGATTAATGTCCTTTGCGCCTTCCTTAATTTTTCTGGTATAGTTTTTGGTACTATTAATCTACCTCGGCTTGCTCTTTCTGATATTTTTAGCTCCATGATATTTTCAGTAATTCCTTCTATTTGCTTCCATGCTTGTATTATCATGTAGCGTTCTCTTCTCCTTTCTAGACTCTATAGTTTTAAAATTTGCAGTCTTTCCCAGTAGTCAAGGTCCTTAACTTCTTCTATTCTAGTAGTATAGGACCTTTGTACACTCTCTATTTGTGCAATATCCTTTTGGTAGTGTGGGTACCATATCACATTGCAGTACTCGAGTGTACTACGTACATAAGTTTTGTAAAGCATAATCATGTGTTCAGCTTTTCTTGTTTTAAAGTGTCTGAATAACATTCCCATTTTTGCTTTACATTTAGCCAACAGTGTTGCTATTTGGTCGTTGCATAACATATTCCCATTTAACATTACACCAAGGTCTTTAATTGCTTCCTTGTTTGTGATTGCCTCGTTATTAGGTCCCTTGTATGCATATACCATTCCTTCTCTGTTTCCATAACTTATTGATTCGAATTTATCGGAGTTAAATACCATTCTATTTATCTCCGCCCATTTATATATTTTGTTTTGATCTCTTTGTAGTGAGTTCCTATCTTCATCACAAGTAATTTCTCTACTTATTCTTGTGTCATCGACGAAACTTCTCACTACCGAGTTTTCAACATCACAGTCTATGTCTGAGATCATAATAACAAATAGCAGTGCAGCAAATACTGTACCCTGTGGCACGCCAGATATTACCTGATCTTCATCTGATTTCTCGTCATTTGCAACCACTATCTATTTTCTGTTTTGCAGGAATTCCTTTACCTATTTTCCTATCTTTCCCACAATATTATGCTTTCTCATTTTTTTCTCTAATATATTATGGTCTACCTTGTCAAAGGCTTTTGCAAAATCTAGATAGATCACATCTGTGTCTTTTTCATTTATCATATTTTTGTATATGTTTGCATAGTGTGCTATCAGTTGGGTTTGTGTACTTTTCCCGGGCAAAAAAACCGTGTTGACCTATATTAGACAAATTATTTTTAACCAAATGATTCATTATTTTCTTTTTTATTACCCTCTCATGATCAGAATTACGAAAAATCTTATGCAACATGCATAACGAACTAATTGAACGTCGGTGCCAGAGATTAATATCTAGATCAGGAATAAGGAGTTTAATAGACCGCAAGTTCTTCTGCAACAAATTATGATGAGAATCAACAGCTGGAGACTAGGCAGGAGAACAATACTCGAAACATTGTATAATGAAAGAATTAAAACCCTTCTTCAAAATAGATTGATCACCGAAAATCTTAAAAGACTCTTAATAAGCTAACTTTCGTGCAATTGAAGAAGAAACAGATCGAATGTGTTAGTGTTGGATTACACCAGAGACAAGGGTCAGTGGCATTGCCCTAGCTAGCAGGGCATTGCCCTAGAGACCGACCATAAATACATAATAATTAGCGCCCAAGCTCCCTTTCCACCTAAGCATCGAAAAGCCAATGGGTGTTGATGACTCAGCAGGTAGACCTATAGGCTCCCCCAAACCTCCCATCATTAGCTCACAAGAATGGTGAGGCTGCAGACATTAAAGAAACTAACGAGTCTGAGCAGGACTCGAACCCCATTTTGGCGATCACCAGATTACCAATAGGCCACATTAAGCCTGTTTTTATCTGTGGTGATCATGGATATGTAAAGTGAAGAGATAAAAAACAAGAGTTGTGGGAGTTGCTATATGCAGATGATTTGGTGATAACTACTGAGAATGAGGTTGACTTACCGAGAAAGGTTGTAGAGTATCAGGAGTCTTTGGAGAGGGCTAGTTCGAGGGTAAATATGGATAAGACTGAGGATATGATGAGCATTAAGGAAGGTAGGGACAGGATAGCCATGCATGAAAGTAGAGGTTCATTTATAAAACAGGTGGACCAATTCAGAAACTTGGGGTCTACTATAAGTCAAGAGGGAGGATGTGTGGCTGAAATTGAAAATAGGATGAAAACAGTCCGGGGGAAGTGGAGGGAGGTAGTAGGAATGGTATGCAATAAGAAAAGCCAATCAAGCTAAAAGTCAAGATCATAGCACGGTAATAAGACCAGTATTGGTGTATGAATCGAAACGTGGGGTTCAACACGAAAAGAAGAAGGAAAGCCTGAGAGAACTTAGGGAAGAATGCTGAGGTGCATTATGGGAATATCTCTGCTTATAAGATTGAAAAATTGTGAATTAAGAAAAATGGCATACGTAGTAAATATTACAGAGGTGATAAGAATGTCAAGACTGAGA
>NC_090753.1:47473955-47476944 GCF_036898095.1 Palaemon carinicauda
TGGCCGATGTGGTAACGTCCCTGACTGGTGTACGCCAGACTGGGGTTCGAGTCCCGCTCAAACTCGTTAGTTTCTTCGGTCGCTGTAACCTCACCTTTCTTGTGAGTTAAGGAAGGGATGTTTGGGGGAGCCTATAGGGCTACCTGCTGAGTCATCAGCCTGGCCCTCCTTGGTCCTAGCTTGGGTGAAGAGGATGCTTGGCGCTGATCATATGTATATATGGTCAAGAGATAATAAATTCTACTTTGTTCATGGTATGGAAGTTGTAGACTTCTTCTATTCACGAAATATACCGATAATACACATTACTGCAAGTTAGAAAATTTCTGGGCTCCATGATGATATCAGCTGATCGGTTCATTCAACTTTTTCCTAATTACTCTCAAACTGCATTTCGCCTGCCGGGCTCTGCTGAGGTTGGCGAAAACCTCGAACAAGAAATAACTAAAAGTCCATTTCTTTTAGCGATGCATATTTTCACCGACTCGCGGCGGTGCCCTTTTAGCTCGAAAAGTTCCTGATCGCTGAATGGTTAGAATTATCTTGTCCAACCAATCAGCGATCAGGAAACTTTTCCGAGTTAAAAGGGCACCGCTGCGAGTCGGTGCAAATATGCCTCGCTGAAAGAAATGGACTAAAGTGTGATTCCACCATAAGACTTAATCTTTTAACACTGCTCGCCAATTTTTTTTTTATCTTTTGTCATTTGTAGACTCGCTCTTTCATAATACACGCTTTCATCTGTTTTCTCTTTAGACTATAGTTTATAATTCCATCTTTTATTCTAAGGATTTCAATAACTAGCTCATTAGCTTTCCTACCTGTTTTTAAGTCTCCATCAATTCTCTTTATTTTTTATCACATTCTCCTTAACCTTTTATTTTTTTTTATTCTCCCTCTCGAATGTTTTTCGTTTTCTTTTGAAATGTGTTTTTCTTTAGATATTTCTTTTATCCGTCTTATGTCTACTTCAGCATAACTCGCAGTCTTCTCCAAAATACTGTCTAAATATCCTTCTGTTTTGTATCTATAATACCACATAATAATACACACACACACACACACACACACACACACACACACACACTATGTTTAATTGCTATATAAAATTACCAAAAAATATATATATCACTTCATCAAGCTGAACCAAGATTCTTTAGCATTAATAGACGTAAGCAGAGAATCTACACAAATACGCACCCACACACGCACACACACACACACTCAAACTCACACACAGGTATTCGTCAACAACAGCACGGACTAATCACCCGGACAAACTCATTATAGAACAAGAAAAAAAAAACAATGCACCACAAATTGCCATTGAATATTCAAGTAGCAACAAGTCTTGATATAAGATATTTTTTCCACCGCTGCGTCTTATACGGTTTAATGACACACAGACCCGCAGTACGAAGAGAAGGAAAGCTCGCAAGTTGAATAGATAAACCCAGGTGGGGGAGAGGGAAGGGGAGATTTGGGGGGGGGGGTTGGGGGGAGGTGGGCTGTCTCCAAATCTCCTCCTCCTCCTCCTCCTCCACGGCTGTTTCCTCATTAAGAGATGATTATTGGATGCGAAGGGGAGATGAGGCGGGAGGAAAGAAATGATAATAAATAGAAGAGAGGTGAATTTGTAGATATTTGTGTCTTGAGAGAGAGAGAGAGAGAGAGAGAGATACATATACATACATACATATATATATATATATATATATTATACCTACATACATACATACATATATATAGATATATATAATATACCAGCCAGAGGAACATTTTTATTTTGTTTCTCCATTTTAATGAGAGTTTGAAACAATTGCTAATTATGAAAATACTATTATTTTTGTACTGCTTATTTGCCCTGTCCATTGTCTTGATAAATGCATAGTTTTTCTTTAGCGTCGTTATACTGTATTAATTGAAAGTAAAAAATCATAACAAAAACATTATTATTTTAGTTTATAGGTCATACAGACAGGTAGCATGCTGTCCTTTTCCTGTCCAGACTCCTGGGATACAAGGACAGAGGAATATGGGTGCTACTATAGTGTGAGGTCTACCACACTATAGCGTAAGATCTACCTCCCGTTAGTACTATAGCACACTATAGCGTGAGATCTACCTCCCGTTAGATACTATAGCACACTATAGCGTGAGGTCTATCCACACTATAGCGTGAGATCTACCTCCCGTTAGTACTATAGCACACTATAGCGTGAGATCTACCTCCCCGTTAGTACTATAGCACACTATAGCGTGAGGTCTACCACACTATAGCGTGAGATCTACCTCCCGTTAGTACTATAGCACACTATAGCGTGAGATCTACCTCCCGTTAGTACTATAGCGCCGAGGTCTACCACACTATAGCGTGAGATCTACCTCCCGTTAGCACTATAGCGTGAGGTCTATCACACTATAGCGTGAGATCTACCTCCCGTTAGCACTATAGCGCGAGGTCTACTGTCGAATTATTCGTCCCTCATAAATAAAACACACTTCATACTTTTGTTTAAGCAATAAACACTTAATTTAGACATATCTTAGAATGACTTACATAGATAATTGGATTTCTAGTTACATTAAAAAAGGAAACAAGGTAAAAATAAACATGTTATCATATATTTCCATACAGTTATTCTAGCGATACACTCTTCGTACATCAAACATGTTATCATATATTTCCATACAGTTATTCTAGCGATACACTCTTCGTACATCAAACATGTTATCATATATTTCCATACATTTATTCTAGCGATACACTCTTCGTACATCAAACAGGTTATCATATATTTCCGTACATTTATTCTAGCGATACACTCTTCGTACATCAAACAGGTTATCATATATTTCCGTACATTTATTCTAGCGATACACTCTTCGTACATCAAACATGTTATCATATATTTCCGTACATTTATTCTAGCGATATACTCTTCGTACATCAGACAGGTTATCATATATTTCCGTACATTTATTCGAG
>NC_090753.1:47484944-47504944 GCF_036898095.1 Palaemon carinicauda
CAGCATTCAGGGAAATTCAATTTCATCCAAAACGCAAAGGGTTCAACATTCAGGGGTATTTCGTGTCATCCAAAATGCGATGCGGATAACATCAAAGGGAATTTCATGTCATTCAAAACGCAATTGGGTGAACATTTAAATGAATTTCATGTCACCCAAAATGCAATGGGGTCAACATTCAAGGGATTTTCATGTCATCCAAAATGCAAAGGGTTCAACATTCAGGGGGAATTTCATGTCACCCAAAATGCAATGGGGTCAACATTCAGGGGGAATTTCATGTCATCCAAAATGCAATCGGGTCAACATTCAAGGGAATTTCATGTCATCCAAAATGCAATGGGGTCGACATTCAGGGGAATTTCATGTCACCCAAAATGCAATGGGGTCAACATTCTAGGGAATTTCATGTCATCCAAAATGCAAAGGGTTCAACATTCAGGGGGAATTTCATGTCATCCAAAATGCAATGGGGTCAACATTCAAGGGAATTTCATGTCATCCAAAATGCAATGGGGTCAACATTCAGGGGAATTTCATGTCATCCAAAATGCAATCGGGTCAACATTCAAGGGAATTTCATGTCATCCAAAATGCAATGGGGTCGACATTCAGGGGAATTTCATGTCACCCAAAATGCAATGGGGTCAACATTCTAGGGAATTTCATGTCATCCAAAATGCAAAGGGTTCAACATTCAGGGGGAATTTCATGTCATCCAAAATGCAATCGGGTCAACATTCAAGGGAATTTCATGTCATCCAAAATGCAATGGGGTCGACATTCAGGGGAATTTCATGTCACCCAAAATGCAATGGGGTCAACATTCTAGGGAATTTCATGTCATCCAAAATGCAAAGGGTTCAACATTCAGGGGGAATTTCATGTCATCCAAAATGCAATGGGGTCAACATTCAAGGGAATTTCATGTCATCCAAAATGCAATGGGGTCAACATTCAGGGGAATTTCATGTCATCCAAAATGCAATCGGGTCAACATTCAAGGGAATTTCATGTCATCCAAAATGCAATGGGGTCGACATTCAGGGGAATTTCATGTCACCCAAAATGCAATGGGGTCAACATTCTAGGGAATTTCATGTCATCCAAAATGCAAAGGGTTCAACATTCAGGGGGAATTTCATGTCATCCAAAATGCAATCGGGTCAACATTCAAGGGAATTTCATGTCATCCAAAATGCAATGGGGTCGACATTCAGGGGAATTTCATGTCACCCAAAATGCAATGGGGTCAACATTCTAGGGAATTTCATGTCATCCACAATGCAAAGGGTTCAACATTCAGGGGGAATTTCATGTCATCCAAAATGCAATGGGGTCAACATTCAAGGGAATTTCATGTCATCCAAAATGCAATGGGGTCAACATTCAAGGGAATTTTATGTCATCCAAAAGGAAATGGGGCCAACATTCAGGGGATTTTCATGTCATCCAAAATGCAAAGGGTTCAACATTCAGGGGGAATTTCATGTCATCCAAAATGCAATGGGGTCAACATTCAAGGGAATTTCATGTCATCCAAAATGCAAAGGGTTCAACATTCAGGGGGAATTTCATGTCATCCAAAATGTAAAGGGTTCAACATTCAGGGGTATTTCGTGTCATCCAAAATGCGATGCAGATAACATCAAATGGAATTTCATGTCATTCACAACGCAATTGGGTGAACATTTAAATGAATTTCATGTCACCCAAAATGCAATGGGGTCAACATTCTAGGGAATTTCATGTCATCCAAAATGCAAAGGGTTCAACATTCAGGGGGAATTTCACGTCATCCAAAATGCAATGGGGTCAACATTCAAGGGAATTTCATGTCATCCAAAATGCAAAGGGTTCAACATTCAGGGGGAATTTCATGTCATCCAAAATGCAATGGGGTCAACATTCAAGGGATTTTCATGTCATCCAAAATGCAAAGGGTTCAACATTCAGGGGGAATTTCATGTCACCCAAAATGCAATGGGGTCAACTTTCTAGGGAATTTCATGTCATCCAAAATGCAAAGGGTTCAACATTCAGGTGGAATTTCATGTCATCCAAAATGCAATGGGGTCAACATTCAAGGGAATTTCATATCATCCAAAATGCAAAGGGTTCAACATTCAGGGGGAATTTCACGTCATCCAAAATGCAATGGGGTCAACATTCAAGGGAATTTCATGTCATCCAAAATGCAAAGGGTTCAACATTCAGGGGGAATTTAATGTCATCCAAAATGCAATGGGGTCAACATTCAAGGGATTTTCATGTCATCCAAAATGCAAAGGGTTCAACATTCAGGGGGAATTTCATGTCACCCAAAATGCAATGGGGTCAACATTCTAGGGAATTTCATGTCATCCAAAATGCAAAGGGTTCAACATTCAGGGGGAATTTCATGTCATCCAAAATGCAATGGGGTCAACATTCAAGGGAATTTCATGTCATCCAAAATGCAAAGGGTTCAACATTCAGGGGGAATTTCATGTCATCCAAAATGCAATGGGGTCAACATTCTAGGGAATTTCATGTCATCCAAAATGCAAAGGGTTCAACATTCAGGGGGAATTTCATGTCATCCAAAATGCAATGGGGTCAACATTCAAGGGAATTTCATGTCATCAAAAAGGAAATGGGGTCAACATTCAAGGGAATTTTATGTCATCCAAAAGGAAATGGGATCAAAATTTAAGGGAATTTCATGTCATCCAAAATGCAATGGGGTCAAAATTCAAGGGAATTTCATGTCATCCAAAATGCAATGGGGTCAAAATTCAAGGGAATTTCATGTCATCCAAAATGCAATGGGATCGACATTCGGGGAAATTTCATGTCATCCAAAATGCAATGGGGTCGACATTCAAGGGAATTTCATGTCATCCAAAATGTAATGGGGTCAAAATTCAAGGGAATCTCATGTCATCCAAAATGCAAAAGGGTCGACATTCAGGGGAATTTCATGTCATCCAAAATGCAATGGGATCGACATTCGGGGGAATTTCATGTCATCCAAAATGCAAAGGGTTCAACATTCAAAGGAATTTTATGTCATCCAAAATGCAATGGGGTCGACATTCAGGGGAATTTCATGTCATCCAAAATGCAATGGGATCAACATTCAAAGGAATTTCATGTCATCCAAAATGCAATGGGGTCAACATTCAGGGGGAATTTCATGTCATCCAAAATGCAATGGGGTCGACATTCAGGGGAATTTCATGTCATCCAAAATGCAATGGGATCAACATTCAAAGGAATTTCTTGTCATCCAATATGCAATGGCGTCAGCATTAAGGGGAATTTCAGATCATCCAAAACGCTATGGGGTCAACATTCAAAGGAATTTCGTGTCATCCAAAATAACCAAAATGCAATGGGGTGAAAATTCAAGGGAATTTCATGTCATCCAAAAATGCAATGGGGTCAACATTAAAGGGAATTTCATGTCATCCACCACGCAAGGGAGTCAACATTCAAGGGAATTTCAAGTCAGCCAAAACGCAATGGGGTCAACAATCAGGGGACTTTCATTTCATCCAAAATGCAATGGGGTCGACATTCAGGGGAATTTCATGTCACCCAAAATGCAATGGGGTCAACATTCTAGGGAATTTCATGTCATCCAAAATGCAAAGGGTTCAACATTCAGGGGGAATTTCATGTCATCCAAAATGCAATGGGGTCAACATTCAAGGGAATTTCATGTCATCCAAAATGCAATGGGGTCAACATTCAGGGGAATTTCATGTCATCCAAAATGCAATCGGGTCAACATTCAAGGGAATTTCATGTCATCCAAAATGCAATGGGGTCGACATTCAGGGGAATTTCATGTCACCCAAAATGCAATGGGGTCAACATTCTAGGGAATTTCATGTCATCCAAAATGCAAAGGGTTCAACATTCAGGGGGAATTTCATGTCATCCAAAATGCAATCGGGTCAACATTCAAGGGAATTTCATGTCATCCAAAATGCAATGGGGTCGACATTCAGGGGAATTTCATGTCACCCAAAATGCAATGGGGTCAACATTCTAGGGAATTTCATGTCATCCAAAATGCAAAGGGTTCAACATTCAGGGGGAATTTCATGTCATCCAAAATGTAATGGGGTCAACATTCAAGGGAATTTCATGTCATCCAAAATGCAATGGGGTCAACATTCAGGGGAATTTCATGTCATCCAAAATGCAATCGGGTCAACATTCAAGGGAATTTCATGTCATCCAAAATGCAATGGGGTCGACATTCAGGGGAATTTCATGTCACCCAAAATGCAATGGGGTCAACATTCTAGGGAATTTCATGTCATCCAAAATGCAAAGGGTTCAACATTCAGGGGGAATTTCATGTCATCCAAAATGCAATCGGGTCAACATTCAAGGGAATTTCATGTCATCCAAAATGCAATGGGGTCGACATTCAGGGGAATTTCATGTCACCCAAAATGCAATGGGGTCAACATTCTAGGGAATTTCATGTCATCCAAAATGCAAAGGGTTCAACATTCAGGGGGAATTTCATGTCATCCAAAATGCAATGGGGTCAACATTCAAGGGAATTTCATGTCATCCAAAATGCAATGGGGTCAACATTCAAGGGAATTTTATGTCATCCAAAAGGAAATGGGGCCAACATTCAGGGGATTTTCATGTCATCCAAAATGCAAAGGGTTCAACATTCAGGGGGAATTTCATGTCATCCAAAATGCAATGGGGTCAACATTCAAGGGAATTTCATGTCATCCAAAATGCAAAGGGTTCAACATTCAGGGGGAATTTCATGCCATCCAAAATGTAAAGGGTTCAACATTCAGGGGTATTTCGTGTCATCCAAAATGCGATGCAGATAACATCAAATGGAATTTCATGTCATTCAAAACGCAATTGGGTGAACATTTAAATGAATTTCATGTCACCCAAAATGCAATGGGGTCAACATTCTAGGGAATTTCATGTCATCCAAAATGCAAAGGGTTCAACATTCAGGGGGAATTTCACGTCATCCAAAATGCAATGGGGTCAACATTCAAGGGAATTTCATGTCATCCAAAATGCAAAGGGTTCAACATTCAGGGGGAATTTCATGTCATCCAAAATGCAATGGGGTCAACATTCAAGGGATTTTCATGTCATCCAAAATGCAAAGGGTTCAACATTCAGGGGGAATTTCATGTCACCCAAAATGCAATGGGGTCAACATTCTAGGGAATTTCATGTCATCCAAAATGCAAAGGGTTCAACATTCAGGGGGAATTTCATGTCATCCAAAATGCAATGGGGTCAACATTCAAGGGAATTTCATGTCATCCAAAATGCAAAGGGTTCAACATTCAGGGGGAATTTCACGTCATCCAAAATGCAATGGGGTCAACATTCTAGGGAATTTCATGTCATCCAAAATGCAAAGGGTTCAACATTCAGGGGGAATTTAATGTCATCCAAAATGCAATCGGGTCAACATTCAAGGGATTTTCATGTCATCCAAAATGCAAAGGGTTCAACATTCAGGGGGAATTTCATGTCACCCAAAATGCAATGGGGTCAACATTCTAGGGAATTTCATGTCATCCAAAATGCAAAGGGTTCAACATTCAGGGGGAATTTCATGTCATCCAAAATGCAATGGGGTCAACATTCAAGGGAATTTCATGTCATCCAAAATGCAAAGGGTTCAACATTCAGGGGGAATTTCATGTCATCCAAAATGTAAAGGGTTCAACATTCAGGGGTATTTCGTGTCATCCAAAATGCGATGCAGATTACATCAAATGGAATTTCATGTCATTCAAAACGCAATTGGGTGAACATTTAAATGAATTTCATGTCACCCAAAATGCAATGGGGTCAACATTCTAGGGAATTTCATGTCATCCAAAATGCAAAGGGTTCAACATTCAGGGGGAATTTCACGTCATCCAAAATGCAATGGGGTCAACATTCAAGGGAATTTCATGTCATCCAAAATGCAAAGGGTTCAACATTCAGGGGGAATTTCATGTCATCCAAAATGCAATGGGGTCAACATTCAAGGGATTTTCATGTCATCCAAAATGCAAAGGGTTCAACATTCAGGGGGAATTTCATGTCACCCAAAATGCAATGGGGTCAACATTCTAGGGAATTTCATGTCATCCAAAATGCAAGGGGTTCAACAATCAGGGGGAATTTCATGTCATCCAAAATGCAATGGGGTCAACATTCAAGGGAATTTCATGTCATCCAAAATGCAAAGGGTTCAACATTCAGGGGGAATTTCATGTCATCCAAAATGCAATCGGGTCAACATTCTAGGGAATTTCATGTCATCCAAAATTCAAAGGGTTCAACATTCAGGGGGAATTTCATGTCATCCAAAATGCAATGGGGTCAACATTCAAGGGAATTTCATGTCATCAAAAAGGAAATGGGGTCAACATTCAAGGGAATTTTATGTCATCCAAAAGGAAATGGGGTCAAAATTCAAGGGAATTTCATGTCATCCAAAATGCAATGGGGTCAAAATTCAAGGGAATTTCATGTCATCCAAAATGCAATGGGGTCAAAATTCAAGGGAATTTCATGTCATCCAAAATGCAATGGGATCGACATTCGGGGAAATTTCATGTCATCCAAAATGCAATGGGGGTCGACATTCAAGGGAATTTCATGTCATCCAAAATGTAATGGGGTCAAAATTCAAGGGAATCTCATGTCATCCAAAATGCAAAAGGGTCGACATTCAGGGGAATTTCATGTCATCCAAAATGCAATGGGATCGACATTCGGGGGAATTTCATGTCATCCAAAATGCAATGGGATCAACATTCAAAGGAATTTTATGTCATCCAAAATGCAATGGGGTCGACATTCAGGGGAATTTCATGTCATCCAAAATGCAATGGGATCAACATTCAAAGGAATTTCATGTCATCCAAAATGCAATGGGGTCAACATTCAGGGGGAATTTCATGTCATCCAAAATGCAATGGGGTCGACATTCAGGGGAATTTCATGTCATCCAAAATGCAATGGGATCAACATTCAAAGGAATTTCTTGTCATCCAATATGCAATGGCGTCAGCATTAAGGGGAATTTCAGATCATCCAAAACGCTATGGGGTCAACATTCAAAGGAATTTCGTGTCATCCAAAATAACCAAAATGCAATGGGGTGAAAATTCAAGGGAATTTCATGTCATCCAAAAATGCAATGGGGTCAACATTAAAGGGAATTTCATGTCATCCACCACGCAAGGGAGTCAACATTCAAGGGAATTTCAAGTCAGCCAAAACGCAATGGGGTCAACAATCAGGGGACTTTCATTTCATCCAAAATGCATTGGGGTCAACATTCAAGGGAATTTCGTGTCATCCAAAATGTAATGGGGTCAACATTCAGGGGAATTTCATGTCATCCAAAATGTAATGGGGTCAACATTCAGGGGAATTTTATGGCATCCATAATGCAATGGGGTCAACATTCAGGGGAATTTCATGGCATCCAAAATGCAATAGGGTCAACATTCAAGGGAATTTCATGTCATCCAAAACACAATGGGGGTGAACATTCAGGAGAATTTCATGGCATCCAAATGCAATGGGGTCAACATTCAAGGGAATTTCGTGTCATCCAAAACACAATGGGGTCAACATTCAGGGGAATTTCATGGCATCCAAAATGCAATAGGGTCAACATTCAGGGGAATTTCGTGTCATCCAAAACACAATGAGGTCAACATTCAAGGGAATTTCATGTCATCCAAAATGCAATGGGGTTAATATTCAAAGGAATTTCATGTCATCCAAATTGCAATGGAGTCAACATTCAGTGGAATTTCATGTCATCCAAAATGCAATGGGGTCAACATTCAGTGGAATTTCATGTCATCCAAAATGCAATGGGGATAACATCCAAGGGAATTTCATGTCATCTAAAATGCAATGGGGTTAATATTCAAAGGAATTTCATGTCATCCAAAATGCAATGGGGTTAATATTCAAAGGAATTTTATGACATCCAAAATGCAATGGGGAGAACATCCAAGGGAATTTCTTGTCATCCAAAATGCAATGGGGTTAATATTCAAAGGAATTTCCTGTCATCCAAAACGCAATGGGGACAACATCCAAGGGAATTTCTTGTCATCCAAAATGCAATGGGGTTAATATTCAAAGGAATTTCATGTCATCCAAAATGCAATGGGATCAACATTCAGTGGAATTTCATGTCATCCAAAATGCAATGGGGACAACATCCAAGGGAATTTCAAGTCATCCAAAATGCAATGGGGACAACATCCAAGGGAATTTCATGTCATCCAAAATGCAATGGGGTTAATATTCAAAGGAATTTCATGTCATCCAAAATGCAATGGGATCAACATTCAGTGGAATTTCATGTCATCCAAAATGCAATGGAGACAACATCCAAGGGAATTTCATGTCATCCAAAATGCAATGGGGTTGATATTCAAAGGAATTTCATGTCATCCAAAATGCAATGGGGACAACATTCAAAGCGCATTTCCTGTCATCCAAAACGTAATGGGGTCATCATTCTAGGGAATTTCATGTCATCCAAAACACAATGGGGACAACATCCAAGGGAATTTCATGTCATCCTAAGAGCAATGTTATCAACATTCTTGGGAATTTAATGTCAACCAAAACGCAATGGGGTCACAATTTATGGTAATTTCAAATACATTATGTTAAAAGTTAATAAAAGAATATACGTAACCCCCAGCATCAACCCCTCCCTACAAACTGCAAGAACACTTAGAAACACAATACCTCTTTCTGGGGAATGCATTATATTTGCTAATAGAGATGTACAGAAGAACAGTGAGTACAGTTAGCTAACTAACCATGGTAGGGAATAGTTTATTCAGTATTTGTAAGAGTAGTGAAAAGTGTCGTTCACCCACATTTTAATTTATATGAAGGTACATCTTCCTTAGTATCAAGTTTAATATTTCATATTTAAATAGAAAACTCTCCTAACAACAAGAACTTAATTGGTAACTTGCAAAAGCACCTTCTTTAATCCCATAAAAGGCCAGACAAGCCTCTATTAAGAGCTTCATTTCATAGGAGTCTACAGCCGTCTGAAACCTCCGTTAATTATGAACGAGTAAAAAATATGCAGCTCTTATTATATCACAGAAGAGAGAGAGAGAGAGAGAGAGAGAGAGAGAGAGAGAGAGAGAGAGAGAGAGAGAGAGAGAGAGAGAGAGAGAGAGACCTCGTTAAAATCTCGGAAGACGCTCATAAACTGCTCAGTCATCTTGGCGAATAATGGCGTATCTTTTCCGTCAGCCTCTGACCTTTATAGACAGCACAAGGAACTACTGTGTGACATGCATAATTAGCTAAATGGTCAAGACATTTCTTACTTTACGGGAATCCATTACTAAACATGGTCCTCTGGGTATCTATAAGTCTGTTTATCTGGCTCGCAATATTATGAACACACACACCTACACACACAAACATACACACACACACACACACACACACACACACACATATATATATATATATATATATATATATATATATATATATATATATATATATATATATATATATATATATATATATACACAACAACAACAACAGCAACCGACCCAACCGTTTCTAGTCCACTGCAGGACAAGCGCCTCAGACATGTCCTTATTCATGTCTGGGGTATGACCAGTATTCATCAACACGCTGGTCACTGCGGATTGGTAATGGTGGAAGACTTTACTTTAATCGTTCAAAGCAAACAAATCTAGTATGGGTGGCCCCGAATAGTAAAGCTTTGCTGATCAACTAAGAAATATATATATATATATATATATATATATATATATATATATATATATATAGATATATATATATATATATATATATATATATATATATATATATATATATATATATATATATATATATATATATATATATATATATATATATATTGTATATCTGAGGCCTTAGTCCTGCAGTGGATTAGAATCGGCTGCATTTGTTGTTTGTAGTTCTATATTAAGTGTCGTTTGTTTCTGTAGTCACCAGCCGTTAGGAAAAACCACTTGATCTCCATTTTCTTTCGGTCCCTCCAATTTAGGGGTCACCACAACGGATCATCTGTATCCATCTACTTCTATCCTCTGAATCCTCCTTTGGTACGCCAACTTCCCCCATATCTTCTCTTATTGAATACCATTACTCTCCTCTTGATCCTTCCTCTCCTTCTCCTGGCTCTATGCTTAACATACTCCTCCCGACAGAGGCTACTCTTCTCCCCTTTTCTCCACATGTCTGAACCACTTTAGTCTTGCTTCTCTTGCTTTCTCTTCAAACTGATTTACAGTGAGGACCTCAACATTTTCATTTCTGCTAATTCCCATCTCTGCTTTTTGCGTGAATCCAGGAGTAAGTAAAGACACAATTACTGACACATTACTCACTGCTGATTATAGCGAAAGCGTATGCATTCAAGGTATTCAAAGGACTCAAAATTACCCAGATTTTCATCAAATATTCTGTTATGGAGTAGCAATTATTTTTATAATCCAGTGAAAAAGGGCTATTTCATTTTCTCTCCTATATAACAACGTTAAGTAAAAAGGAAAACAATCTCAAGAATTTATTATAAAAATTTAAATAAACAATGAGGATATTTGAATAGCATTGTAAATACATTGTATAATTTAATCAAATATGCACTATTTATAGTGGAATGAAACTTATAAACTGGCGTTGCAAAAGGTAGGGTCATAATTTCTGCTTCTATCATCTGCTGTACCTAATTATTCACTTGAGAAAGAAGATGGGAATCAAAATTGGATTTGAAACGAAAACTTTCATGAAGTTTAAACTTGAAAGATATCCACTATAGGTAAGCTGGGTCTTCAGGTCATAGTTTCAGTACAATGGGATTTCTAAATCATACACATTGCTCAAGGTGGTATCAAATGTTTACATTGTCCTCCAAAGGGACTTCCAGGCGTTATCTCTTTCCCAGGAGGGTTTCCAGTGGTAATCCCTCCTCCAAAAGGGTTTTAAGGCTTTTCTTCTCTCTCAAGATTTCCAGTACGTAGTCGTTTTCTGGATATTTATCTAGACTTGCCTTCTACAAGATATAGTTTCCAAGGCTTGTCATATTTCCAAGACTGTTTCTTTGAGCTACATACTTTTCCTTTGAGGGAAAATATGAAAATTTCCAATAAAAAACCCTTTCTCCGGGGGTTTTAGATTTCAATTTCCAAAGATTCTTCTTTTATAACTTATTTTTCTTAAGATAGTCTTTTGTTTTCAGGGACGTCCAAATATAGTTTCCAGACCTTATCCATCTTTCAAAACGAATTTCCAGAGCTTTAATTCTATAAACTTTCAAAAGAAGATAGTTTTCTATATACACCTCATATCCACTAACTTTCCAAAGGCCTAAGCCTAACACCTGTGACAGGACATCACATGAGGGTTTCCTGGACTTAACTTTTCCCCAAGGGGTTTCAAGGTTTTACACATTTCCCAAGGGGTTTTTCGGAGCCGAGGAGGATTAATACTAGCTTACCCCTTCCCATCGAGGGTTCAAGGACTTTCCCCTTTCCCACAGTGGGTTCCCGGAACTTGCCCCCTTGCCCAAGGGACTCTTCCAGAGACAATAACTTCACGCAGGTACCTCTGGCGATTCCATAAGCCTTCCCCTCTTGTAAGGGTGGATAATGTGGCAATTACTATCCCTGAGTGTTCGTTAACAGTCGCATTTTGAATGATATTACAAGGAAAAGAAGAGGAATATTACTTCCTGCAGCAGGTTACTGCACAATACAGGAGCATATTACACCATTCAGTAAGATGTTACGACTCAGAACGATGCTCATATTCTAACGCTCTTTGATCTAACGCTCTTTCTCTTCGATCTAGCGGTCTTTGATCTAACACACTTCGATCGAACACACTTCGATCGAACACACTTCGATCTGACACACTTTGATCTAACGCTCTTCGATCTAATACTCCTTTTCTTTGATCTAATGCTCTTCGATCTAACGCTCATCGATCTAACGCACTTCGAACTAATGCACTTCTTTGATCTAACGCTCTTCGATCTAACACTCTTCAATCTAATGCTATTCGATCTAACGCTCTTCAATCCAATGCACTTCGATGTAATGCACTTCGATATAAAGCTCTTCACTCTAATGCTCTTCACTCTAACGCACTTCGATCTAACACTCCTTGATCAAACACACTTCGATCTAAAGTTTTTCGATCTAATGCACTTCTATCTAACACTCTTTGATCTAATGGTCTTTGCTCTGACGCACTTCGATCTAACGCTCTACGATCTAATGCATTTCGCTCTAACGCTTTTCGATCTAACGCCCTTTGATTTAACACTCATCTATCTAACGCACTTCGATTTAAAGCTCTTCGCTCTTATGCGCTTCGATCTAACGCTCTTCAATCTAACACTCTTCACTCTAAAGCAATTCGATCAATCGCACTTCGCTCTATCGCACTTTGCTCTAACGCTCTTCGCTCTAATGCTCTTCGCTCTAACCCTCTTTGCTCTAACGCGCTTTGATCCAATGCTCTTCGCTCTAACGCACTTTGATATAATGCTCTTCGATCTAACGCAGTTCACTCTAATGCGCTTTGCTCTAACGCTCTTCGATCTTGTTGCTATATCGTGTTCAATTTTTATCCTATTTGCATGAAACTATGTCAAAATGTTCATAATTCAATAGTGATATAAAACATGATTTAGTGATGCCATTACCATTGTTTGTGTATTTATTTGTTTGTATGTATGAGTATTTGTGATTGGCATAACTCAAAAACTATTTGACCTAATCTTATGAAATTTGGTGGGATGATTGGCCATGATCCAACGACAATTTGATTAGATTTTGGAATAATTGAGACAAAGGTCAAGGTAAAGGAAACGAAAAGGTCTTTTTGCTATAGCGTGGTCAATTTTTATACGATTTGCATGAAACTAGTGCCAAAATGTCCATAATTGAAAAGGAGAAGGTATGCGCTCTTAGAGTGCCCGATATAGTTCTAAATATATTTGTCAAGACATAAATGTTGTGCCATAAATCGATTGATATTTTCAGCTTGGGAGTAAATGAATGTCTTATAATGTTTATTTTTACATATACTGTACTCACATAAACTCATACACGTCATATACATACACATCTTATTAAGTATTTACATAAATACCTTAATATCAAATTGAAAATCCTGTATTCATATACAACCACATGCACACCGAGTACTCATACACATTCTACCACATATGCATTTGCATAGACATGCCAATATCCTATTAACAAGCCGTCGATTAAAAAAAGGCAGCAAATTCATTTCCAGTTCGAATAACAACGAAGGTCCCCGAGCGCGAAATGGCAATGATACAACATCGCACCCAGGAGGAACCACATCTGGAGAATTGGAAATTAATTAAATGCATCACAGCCAGCGCAGTTTAGCTATACACCTGAGATTTCGCTTTGCCACACAAATTAAAAACGGAGTCATAATACTGATCAGGTGTAGAGCTCTCTCTCTCTCTCTCTCTCTCTCTCTCTCTCTCTCTCTCTCTCTCTCTCTCTCTCTCTCTGGAAAAGGACAGGGAGAAGGGGGGGGGGGGAGTTGGTGAGACGTTTGATAATCGTACCAAGAGTGAGAGATCATATGATATTTTTGCTGAAAGTTATTCAACTGCAGTGGGACGCAGACGGGACGAAAAAAAGAAAAATCGTGAAGAAAAAATTATCATACACACACACACTCTCTCTCTCTCTCTCTCTCTCTCTCTCTCTCTCTCTCTCTCTCTCTCTCTCTCTCTCTCAACAGGTCGCAAACGGGTACATAAAAAGAGAGAAAGCGGAAGAAAGATACAATCATCAGATAGGAGCTCTCTCTCTCTCTCTCTCTCTCTCTCTCTCTCTCTCTCTCTCTCTCTCTCTCTCTCTCTCTCTCTCCAAATAGCTGTCACTCATCAAACCATACAATTTAATATGTCTCAAGATGATTTATATTTCAATCAAAAACTTATTCAGAATTAAGTAAATATATTCATGTATTTACTATATTCACTAAAAACTACATATACTGTAAATACATAATATTTATTTGTAAATGTAAGATTGAGTATTGATGCGCGGTAGATGGAGATGGTTTGGGCGTGCTCTTCGCACTCCTCAAGAGAGATTAGTTCATCAAACGTTCAGCTGGGCTCCACAAGGCACTAGAAGAGTTGGAAGAACCCAGGCCTACGTGGCTGAAGACAATAAGGCGCGAAGTAGGAGATGATGAAAGGAGAGGTATTCAATTAAAAGCTCCTGATAGAGACGACTGGCGAAATCTACCTGAGGCCCTTTGCGTCAATAGGCGTAGGGGGAGATGATGGTGATGATGATGAGTGAAATCTAACGAAAGTTGCGCGGAGCCTCAATTTGGTAACAACGTATAAAAAATAAATAATTATCATTTTATTTTACTGTAAAACGAAAATAAAAGAGAATCAAAGTCTGGAATTAATAATAGCCAAGTCAGAGACAGTTGTATACAAGAAATACAACTTCCTCTGACTTAATTAATTTAAGATTTGATTGTGTTTTCGTTTTACAATCTCATCTCATTTTAAAAAATCAAGACAACAAATTATCTATGAAATAGGGAATTAAAAATATCAAATAGTTCCCAAAATTAAACTCTCAAGGAATACGAAAT
The DNA here is from genome assembly GCF_036898095.1 of Palaemon carinicauda. Taxonomy (NCBI): domain Eukaryota; kingdom Metazoa; phylum Arthropoda; class Malacostraca; order Decapoda; family Palaemonidae; genus Palaemon; species Palaemon carinicauda. The sequence goes on from NC_090753.1 coordinate 47,499,672, forward strand.
ATCAAACAGGACCTAGAAATAAACTCTAAGGTAATTTAAAATATCAAATACTACCAAGAATTAAACTCCCGGGGAATTTAAAATATCCAACAGGACCAAGAATTAAACTCTCTTTCATAGGATCAAATCCAACTCTTTCTCTCTGTCCTTTCCTATTCATCATTTGCCTCTGGTCCGGTATGCATACGTACAGTCGGACACAGGAACTCCTGGTAAACTCTGCTATGAAGAAGTGCACCCTTTCATACCCATACTATGCGGTCATTTCCTATGGTTGGATCTACACACTACCTCTACCATCTTCCCCTTTTTGGTCTCTCATCGCGCAGTAAGGGTATGAAAGGGTGCACTTCCTCAGGATGAGTTGTGCCAAGAATTCCTCTGTCCAACTGTACAGAAGGTTGCACAGAAAAAAATATTAAAGATTTAACGGCCGCTCATGAATGGCAGAGGCAAGGGACAGTGACATTGCCCAATCAAGCAGGACAATGCCTTAGAGACTGACCATATATACATGTGCTCAGCGCCCAAGGCTCCTCTCCACCCAAGCTAGGACCAAGGAGGACTAGGCAATGGCTGCTGATGACTCAGCAGGCAGACCTACAGGTTAACCCCACACCCATCCCACATCCTTTAGCTCATAAGGATTGTGAAGGTTGCAGCGAGCAAAGGAACTGACGAATCTGAGCGGGACTCGAACCCCAGTCTGGCATTCACCAATCATGTACGTTACTACATCAACCACCACAAAAATTAAGAGCAAGAATAGTAATATAATTAACCAAACTTATCATAACTTACTCGAGAGAGAGTTATTAAAACAAGTCAACTCATTAACCCCGAGATTGAGTTAACCCACAGTCCTCGTTAAACACAACACTGGATCCTCAGAGGATCTCAAGAACAAGGGCGTCTCACAGGAAGGTGGTGATCCCGCTGACGGGTGACTAACGTTGAATGTGTACCTAAACAGAATAACATGACTCAACATCCTTTTCACAGCTCGCTTATCGGGTAGGGTGTCTTTCGTACATCACGTGCACGTCTGCGAATCATCCGTGCATTGTGTGCGTTTGTACGCGTCTGTCGTGCATTTTTTTTATTTGCGGTTTTCAACTGATCGTGCATCATAAAAGCATCAGTGTTACTGATATTGTGTACGGCAACTGTTCTTACGTACATTTGTATTTCTTCCATGTATGTCGATTCGTGCCATTGCACGTCTGTAAAAAATCCGTGAATCAAATTTACATCAACTGTCTATGTAGTTACGTGAATCATTAGTGATTCACATGTGCATTACCATGCTCATAAACACTTATAAATCATCATTTGCAATATACGTTAGTACATCTTCATTGCATTTCGTTTGTATCAACAGCACTTCTGCAACCGAAATTAGAGGAGCACTCAGTAGAGCGCAGACCTCCACCGCGGCAACTTATTTCTCGACCTACTGCTCGACCTTGACCTTGACCTTTGACCTTAACATGTATTAATTGGCGTGCATTTTCATATGCTCAAATATGAACCAAGTTTAAAGACTCTGTGACAACGATGTCCAAACTTATGGCTGACTATGTGAATTGGACATTTTGATTGACCGTGACCTCGACCTTTGACCTTGACATTCCAAAATTTGATAATTTCCAACTTTTAATAAAACAGTTAATCCCTGTAATTTTCATTAGGCCTACTCTATGATTAAAATTGTGGTCAAGAAGCTGTTCACAAACAAAAACAAATTACAATCACACAAACAGGGGGTAAAACATAACCTCCTTACAACTTCGTTGGAGGAGGGGGGGGGTAAAACGTAACCTCCTTACAACTTCGTTGGAGGAGGTAATAACTACCCGTACATTTGAATTCATAAACTATCTCTATAATATATGTCTACCATCGACATATACAGTATATTAGACTTAAAATTATTCGTGCATTAAATACATACACAAATTCTCCTTATACGTCATAATCAATGTCCCGTGCTTAATGTACATACCAACCATGCTTAGGCTACAGCTATGTACCATACACATTCAAAACTACACATGTGTAGTACACAGAAAAGAATGGTGTGGATGCTTAGGTAGGTCAGTTGTACCGGTACGAAACCAGCCTGCCGCTCACCAGTTCAACCAACTGGGATTAAAAATCTTTTCTATGTTCTATTTGACCGTTTCTAATGGGATTCAGGATATGAGGCTCGCAGCTTCACCACTAAATATGTGCTTGACTTTGCCCATCCACACGTGATAAAGTGTAAGGCATATTATATATATATATATATATATATATATATATATATATATATATATATATATATATATATATATATATATATATATATATATATATACTATTGTACGCGATTGCACGCCTAAATACTTGCATCGATATGCATACTTATACACATACACACCCAGTTCTCACCAGGGTATGACTACACCCTCTGTCCCGTAGGCTACCCGACCGACGGGAAGCGCTAACCATGACCGAAAAGAAATATATAATATCTATCAATACGTTATATATATATATATATATATATATATATATATATATATATATATATATATATATATATATATATATATATATTATTATTATTATTATTATTATTATTATTATTATTATTATTACTAGCCAAGCTACAACCCTAGTTGGAAAAGCAAGATGCTATAAGGCCAAGGGTTCCAATAGGGAAAAATAGCCCAGTGAGGAAAGGAAGTAAGGAAATAAATAACTGATGAGAATAAATTAACAATAAATCATTCTAAAAACAGTAACAACGTCAAAACAGAAATGTCCTATATAATATATACATAATAATAAAAAAAAAATAATAATAAACGTATAAGACCAACGAGTTACCGACAATATAACAAAGACTCCACCGTACACCATAAAATATCCAAATCATTTGAAATCTACCACAGCGATATTCGGAGAGTCCCCCCCCCCACACACACACACACACACAAACGCACAGCCATCCCCAGAAACACACCCTGAATAGCAGATGGCTCCAACGGGCGATTTGGTTAAAGACTTTTGACTCCGCTGCATATTTCAAGCGATGACCAAAGGATCGCCCTGCCTTCCCCCTCACTCCCCTCCAAGGGGAGGAGTGTGGGGAATACGCCCGAGGGGAAAAAAATTGGGGAAGAAGAGTGACGGACTGATGTGGTTACGAACTAGGAAGAAAACCGAAGGGAAGAGAAATGGAAGAGGGAATGAAAATGGGATGGGAGAAATGCGATTGAGGGGAAGCAGTGAAGGAAGAGGTGTACAGACAAAAGAAAGGGGAAGAGAGATAAATATTAAATTGAAACGGCGAGATAGATGGGGGAAAGGAAACCGAAAGAGGAAATGCTAAGAAATAGGAAATATTCTGAGAAACAATGTGTGAAGGATAAAAGGATTTAAAAATGGAAAAAATAATGGGATAAGAAGATTAAAAATCAAACAAAGAAACAGAGAAATACGAAAATAAAACATTAATGATATTTGGGGAAAAGGATAATCTCCCGAAATAGCAGCTGGGGAATTGACAGGTATTTGAACAAAAAGGGATTTGTGGGGAATACTAAGGATTTTGGGAAATGTGTGGGGGAAGCGATGGGGAAACACGATGAGGGAAATGGGATGAATAGAGAAAGATGGGAATCAAAGAAAATAAGAGAATAAACTTGTATGGAGCGTAAAAGACAAAGGAGGAGAAATAAAAATAAGAATTAGTTGAAATGAACAACAATGAGGGATATGATAGAAAAAAACTTAGTAAATGAATAAAAAAAAGCAAAATTTTATACATGAAATCCATTTATAATAAGAAAAATGAACTAAGTGAATGTAAATAATAGATAAATAAATGCATCAATGGAGCTTTAATTCCCAAGGCAAGAAAACTATAATTAATATGACGAAGTACTCATAAAAACAACGTACAATAAGTCATGAGTTAATGAACCATATATAATAAAATAAAGAAAAAAAAAGAATAAAGAAATGAAGTACTATGAAGTAAGCATGTAAGGAAAAATAGAGAAAATAAAATGAAGTACATATTTCATCATTCTCATCATCATTTCCTCCAACACCCATTGACGCAAAGGGACTCAGTTAGATTTCGCCAGTCGTCTCTATCTTGAGCTTTTAAATCAATACTTCTCCATTCATCATCATCTACTTCACGCTTCGTAGTCCTCAGCCATGTAGGCCTGGGTCTTCCAACTCTTCTAGTCGCTTAGAAAGCCCAGTTAAACATTTGGTGAACTAATCTCTCTTGGAGAGTGCGAAGAGCATGCTCAAACCATCTCCATCTACCCCTCACTATGATCTCATCCACATATACAATTATGCATCTTACAAAACATGAAATAAATACAAAATTGGCTAATTTTAACATAAAACTGCCGGTAATATTTGACAGTGAAGTAAACCAAATAATTGAGGCAAAATACTTGTGACATATAAACTGAAAATTAATGAAAACTAAAAATTTAATTACGATTTTGAATTTTTCAAATAAGATTACATTTATTAAATCGTTTTAATTTGTAAAATAAGTAAAAAGAAGTAAAAAAGTGATATCGATATACATTTTATATATATATATATATATATATATATATATATATATATATATATATATATATATATATATATATATATATATATATATTTTATATATATATACATATATATACATATATATATATATATATATATATATATATATATATATATATATATATATATATATATACCAACCTAACAGGCTTTAGAAGTAGGTATTCAACAACTGAGCACAACCAAATAACGGAAAAATCAACAGAGTATGACAAACCACTATCTATGGCATTTATGGTCAGTGAGAAAGCTTTTGATTCTGTCAAGACTTCAGCAGTAATGAAAGCCCTTCAAAAACAAGGGATAGAAGAATCTTATATAAGAACACTTGAAGATATATATACAAGAAGTGCAGCAATCCTAAAAATACATATAGTGAGAAAATCCCTATTGAGAAAAGAACTAAACAGGGAGACCCTATCTCTCCTAAATTATTCACAGCATGTCTAGAAGAGGTTTTTAAGAATTTAGATTAGGAAAATGTAGGAATTAATACTAACGAGGAATACCTTAACATCTTAATATTTGCAAATAACATAGTTCTTTTAATGAATCATGGGAGGAATTACAAAAGATGATAGAAGATTTGAATAGAGTGAGCAGAAATGTAAGGATGAAAATTAATATGAATAAAA
>NC_090753.1:47509944-47515558 GCF_036898095.1 Palaemon carinicauda
AAAATGTATAATAATAATAATAATAATAATAATAATAATAATAATAATAATAATAATAATAATAATAATAATAATAATAATGCAACCTCTTGCTTGAAGGTAGCCTACAGACGGCCATGCTGCTCTATTTTATTTTTCTCATCCTATTGTCTTTTGAAGTTTTTTATAGCTTATATATGAAAGATCTAATTTAATGTTGTTAATGTTCTAAAAAAATTTCAATTGATTTGTTCATTACTTCTCTTGTAATTTATTTAAATCCTTGTTTCCTTTCAACACTGACCTATTTTTTCCTTTTGAAGTCATTGGGCCTATAGCATTCAGCTTTTCCAACTAGGGTAGTAGCTTAACTACTACTACTACTACTACTACTACTACTACTACTACTACTACTACTACTACTACTACTACTACTAATAATAATAATAATAATAATAATAATATTTATAATGGTAATAATAATAACAAAGAAAACACATTTTAAACATTCATACATCACAAACTGTGATTTTTCAGAAATACAGGCTTCCATTCTACAAAAAAAGTATTTGAATTTCATTGAACCAAATTTAAACATAAACTCTACATTTTATGGATGAAAAAATTCCATCGTGGTCACATCAACAAAAATAATATAAGAGAAACGGTCTCTAAAATTCGTCTTTTTCCTTCCAGAATATTAAATAGAAAAAGAATATGCTATTTCATTTGTCTTTTCGCCTTGCAAGAAATTCACTATTGTTGATTATTGTATTGAGAATACAAAAAAAGCCTCCGCCGCAGCAGCTTATTTCTCGGCCTTTTGCTCGACCTTGGCTTTGACCTTTGTCTTTAACATGTATTAATTTGCATAGATTTTCATACACTTAAATATAAATCAAGTTTGAAGTTTGTGACAACGATTTCCAAACTTATGATTGATTACGTGAATTGGACATTTTGCTTGACCGTGACCTTAACCTTTGACCTTGATGTTCCAAAATTTAATCATTTCCAGCTTTATAAATAATAATTAATCCTTGCAAGTTTCATTACCCTACTACTAAAATTGTGGACAGGAAGCTATTCACAAACAAACACAAACAAGGGGTAAAATATAACCTCCTTTCAACCTCGTTGGCGCAGGTAATAACGATATTTATACTTATAACGCATGAATAACAGTTAGTCTGAAGATTACATTGATTTTACAAAAACCTGACAACATATTTAAAATATATAAATACTTTATGTACAGTATATATATATATATATATATATATTAGTTAAAATTGTCATCATAAAGAAAAAAATCAATAAAAAGGGCTCGGCGAAATGAAAAATGGGTGGTGCATTTGAATTGGTTTTCAGCCATATATTCTAGATTAGAAATAACTTTACTCCAGTTACAGAATTAGGATTAAATGCTATGCTGAAAATAAATTAATAAAGGTTATACTTTTTGCCAGGTATTATTGTGTGTGTGTATATATATATATATATATATATATATGTATATATATTATATATATATATAAATATATATGTATATATATAACATTATATATATATATATATATATATATAATCTCGCCTAATAATTTTTAATTATATATGTACAGCATATGTACATATATACATCTCTATACGTATATATATATATATATATATATATTTAAAGGGAGAGAGAGAGAGAGAGAGAGAGAGAGAGAGAGAGAGAGTACGCAGTAAAAACGCAAAGAAGACATCCACGTACACACATAGAACATTTATTCCCGTAATCAAACGACAACCGACATTTAGGACCAAATACCACTTGATGACTCTCTCTCTCTCTCTCTCTCTCTCTCTCTCTCTCTCAGCCGTGCAGTTGAGGAGAAAGGCAGAATGAAATTGCTACTACTACTACTACTACTACTACTACTACTACTACTATCGCCGCTGCTGCTGCTTTTCCCGGGTGAGTGAGTCAAATCAAAGGTTAATCTCTCTCTCTCTCTCTCTCTCTCTCTCTCTCTCTCTCTCTCTCTCTCCCCTAAACTAGCCCAGGGCGACAAGGCTGGACAAGAGCACTTTATTAAACATTATATTGTATCCCATGGTTTGACAGAGACAGGGAACGGACAGAGGGGGAGGGGACAGAGATGGGGGACATCAAGGGGTCTTGGAAAGGCATGTGTAGGGGAGAGTGAAGGGGAGGGAAGGGAGGGGTGACAGCGAAAGGCAGAAGGAAGGGAGAGGGGGAGGGGTAGGGAAGGCTTTTATAAAAGTGACGTGGTGCTTGATTGAGAGTCATACGCGAGCAGTCATATACAAAAGCACATCGGTGTAATGTAACGTAATGTAACGGTAATAGGCGTACGTTACATAGTACTGCTTTCAAAACGTAAGGACTACTGTATGTCACTTGAGAATGAATGATAAATAAATGCATATATATATATATATATATATATATATCTCTAAAGTACATGTACATATATTCTATACATATGCACGTGATGATATGTGTCTGAGTATATATGTATGTATATAAAATACTGCATAACATATGACTACAGTATAGTATATCTATGTATTTATATATACACCTGTGTGTATATATATATATATATATATATACACTATACATATATGTGTGATGATATGTGTCTGAGTATACTTTATATGTATGTATATGGAATACTATATAACACATGAATACAGTACAGTATATCTATCTATCTATCTATCACTGTTTTTAGAATGATTTATTGTTAATTTGTTCTCATCATTTATTCATATCCTTATTTCATTGCCTCACTGGGCTATTTTTCCCTGTTGGAGCCCTTGGCTTATAGCATATTGCTTTTCCAACTAGGGTTGTAGCTTGGCTAGTAGTAATAATAATAATGATAATATATATATATATATATATATATATACATATATATATATTTACTGTATACACATATGATTACAAAGATGAGAGAGAGAGAGAGAGAGAGAGAGAGAGAGAGAGAGAGAGAGATCCCACCTTTGTTTATAATTATATTGTAAGGAGAGAGAGAGAGAGAGAGAGAGAGAGAGAGAGAGAGATTGTATAACTCCTTACAATACAATTATAAACAAAGGTAGGATCTCTCTCTCTCTCTCTCTCTCTCTCTCTCTCTCTCTCTCTCTCTCATAAAGAAAGAATAATTCACAGAGAATTTCTTTCCACTTTTCCTCTTATATTCTGATAATGAACCAATATTTAAATAACGTTTAATCCCCAAGTAAGATAAAAACTCACAGCTAATTAACAGTTCATTTTTGTGCTTGAAATCTTTCCTCTCTCTCTCTCTCTCTCTCTCTCTCTCTCTCTCTCTCTCCAAACAGAGCATCATCAAACATCAAAAGCACACCTGAGAATTATTCTATTTTTTCTCTCTTTTGGATTATTTCGTTGCGTCATCTCTTCACACAGTCAATCATACAGGACACATATACATATTCGTCTCTCTCTCTCTCTCTCTCTCTCTCTCTCTCTATATATATATATATATGTATATATATATATATATATATATATTAGATGTATATAAACAAATGTATATATAGACATATATGTACAGTATATATAATGTATGTGTATATATATATATGTATATATATATATATATATATATGTGTGTGTGTGTGTGTGTCTGTGTGTGTGTATGTGAGTGTTTCTGTATATGTATGAGCAAAACGTCAAAAACACCTACACGTATCCAATAATGATTGACATTAGTTGTATAACCTAATTCATCATGCCTGTATCAAGACATACACACACAATACATACAAAATATACAAAACACATACACCTGTAAAACCTGTAAAAACAGCCAAATTACAATGTACTTATAAAAACAATGACAAAAACATCCCGAGAACTAAATCCAAAATGGAAGAAATCGTCTTTATGTCTTTATTGAAGTCGTTTTCTGATTTGCCAACAAATGCTGCTTTCGAAATGGGTTAAAACACTTCCACACAAAAGTTCCGCTTCATTTCCATTTTGGACACATCCAGGTCCTAATCAAATTTATGCCGCAACCAGAGGTATCTCGCCATGAATTTCTCTCTCTCTCTCTCTCTCTCTCTCTCTCTCTCTCTCTCTGTATGTATATACATATATATAGATGCGTGTATATATATATATATATATACATATACATAATATATAAATATCTATCTATCTATATATATATATATATATATATATATTATGGCAATACCCTAATCCTTTCATCATATATATGTACTAGTCAGCGCCACCCATACCTGGTTGGCTTGCTGTGAGGAATCAAATAATAAAAATCTCCCACCATCACCAATCGGCAGTTGGCCTGCGTGGTGATGAAATCTGGCAAAACCCCAGACAAGAATAAGGAAATATCTGAGGCCTTTGTACCGCAATGGACTAGAAACGGCTGCATTTGGTGTTGTTGTATATACACGACAATATAAAATATATGTGTGTATATAATTATATATTTATATTTCATACACAACATACAAACATTAAGAGAGAGAGAGAGAGAGAGAGAGAGAGAGAGAGAGAGAGAGAGAGAGAGAGAGGAACAAAATCCATTACTATAATTGCATAAATGACATTACCAGTCACAACGCTGGCAACAGCCAAATATATCTATTACTTATCTACTTTCTCATTCTCATAATTCCCTTTTACTAACGTTTTGCTTCTTTATTCTTCCGTTATTCTTTTTCTTTCTATGTATTCCTGCTCTTCCTGGTCCTTCCATTTCTAGCAAGCATCCTCTGTATGTTTTTCCTCTCTTTATTTCTCCTCAATTCTCCATCCTTCTCTTCTTTTCCCTTTTATAGATTCTCACCCTTTTGCTATTTACCTTTCTATTCCTGCTTCTTTCTAATAATTTTTCTTCTCTTCATACTCATATCTTTTTCTTTTATCACTTCTCCCATTTCCCTCATATCCACTACTTCTCAATCCTCCCTCATTTCTTTTCGTCCCATTTCTTTCTACCTTCATTTTATTTTTCAATTCACCTTTCTATTCCCACCTCTTTTTCAATATTTTCCCTTCTCTTCCAACTCATATCCTCTTTCTCTTATCTCTCCTCTTCCCATTTCCCTCATATCCACCCATTCCCCATCCTCCCTCATTTATTTCCCGTCCCATTTCTTTCCACCTCCATTTTCTTTTTTTAATTTACCTTTCTATTCCCACCTCTTTCTTATATAATTTTCCCTTCTCTTCCCACTCATGTCCTCTTTCTATTATCACTTCTCTTCCCATTTCCCTCCTATCCACCCATTCCTCATCCTCCCTCATCCCTCATTTCCTTCTCGTCCCCTTTCTTCCCACCTCCATTTTAACACCTCGCGTTCTTTTAACCCTTTCAACCCCTCGCGTCTCTCTAAGTCCTTTTAAACCCCTTCACTTTTACCTTTGCGACACATCTTTAAAGGACTCCATTTCATTTTCCCTCTGTTGACATACAGGATTTACTTCGGAGGCCATTGTCCAGGGAGGAACTTCATCGTATGGGCGGCTATGCATTCACTGAGTAAACAGGTGATCCAAGGGGGGAGTTGCATGCCTGCAGGCAAGCGCACGCAGCACGTGTTTGCACGAGCAGAATAC
>NC_090753.1:47516058-47526058 GCF_036898095.1 Palaemon carinicauda
CCATCACCAGTCTGATGTCAATGTTTGATACATTATCATAATAATTACCAGTGATTATGACATTAAGGGTAGCCTATTGGAACCCTCCCTGCCTAACAGTCTGTTGGATGGGAATTCGAGACCCGCTCAAGCTCGATAGTTTCTTGTAGTGTCTGCAACCTCACCATGCCTGTGAGCTATGGAAGGGGGTGGGGAAAGCCTATAAGTCTACCTGTTGTCATCATCAGCCATTGCCTGGCCTTCACTGGTCGTAACTTGGACAGGGAGCATGGGTACTGATCATATGGATAAATGGTCAGTCTCTAAGGCATTGCCATGTCGCTTGCCTGTGCCACTCAGGAGCGACGTTTAACCCTTTAATCCATTCCCGCTAATATGAAATGGGTGGCTCCAGTGATATAAACCAAAACAGTGTAACTGCCCCGTTTATAATTCAACTGCATAATGAAAGATGAACCTATTTGTGAAGAAAAAACTAAACACATACTGCATATTTCAACTGAATCCAGTACAGTAAAATTTCATATCCCGTAGACACTCACAGACAATTACCTTCCTTATGTAGAGAGAGCGCAAGGTATACAAATGTAACTGTCGCGAGACTTTTGAATTTGACTGTACGCGCTTTCTGAGTAAGGAGAATATATAAAAAATAAAGAGAAAGACGAATATTAAGAAAAATGTGCAATTGATTTCTTATCTGTTTTTTGCGGACTGAATTTTGCAATACGATCTCTTTGACAACGAATTTTGCATATGTTGAATATGCATCATTGGTGAATCATCATCAACGCCAGAAAATAAAAAATAAATAAAAAAAAATAAATAATAATTTAGAATAGCATAGAAATAAACCCCTAAATGGCTATTGATAACAATAATAACAGAATTAACTATATAATATATAGTAAATATCTCGATATATATATATATATATATATATATATATATATATATATATATATATATATATATATATATATATAATTTATATATATATATATACACAATATATATATATATATATATATATATATATATATTTATATATATATATATATATATATATATATAAATATATATATATATATATACATACATATATATATATATATATATATATATATATATATATATATATATATATATATATATATATTCTGAGTCAAACTGAGATTTCCCCATCCCTCGGGTAGGGGGGGAGAGGGAGTAGTCATACATTGGTGAGAGGGGTCAGTGTGTGTGCATATCTATATAAATATTTATCCATCATTTTTTAATGCTGAAATATCTACTTAAAGGAATTTCATAATTTTAAAACAAACAACCACTATCAATTAATTACATTGATAAAAAATCAGCATCTTACCTACTACAAAGACTACAAAAGTTCTTTATATATATATATATATATATATATATATATATGTAAATATATATATACATATATATATATACATATTCATATATATATATGTATACATATATATATATTTACATATATATATAGATATATATATATATATATATATATATATCTATATATATATAATGTATATATATATCTATATCTATATATATATATATATATATATATATATATATATATATATATATATTATAAACACTCGGTAAATAAATTTTAAATAATTGCAATTGAAAAATCCATTATTAATTCCATGAAAAAAAAATGAAAAAAAAAAACTGATAAAAAAATTTGATATGTTGAGTCTCCCTTTGGAATTCGGGGAGGATACGCATTATATGAACCGAGACCAACTTTTATAACGTCTACAGCTTCATCTCATTCTCTTCTATGAGGCCAGGGAGGAGGAGGGGGTTAGAAAAGGTGGGGGTGAGGGGGGTGAAGAAAAAAAATATGGCGCTTGATAGGGAATAATATTGAAGGAAGGCATCCTCTCATTCTTTTCTATGGAGGAAGAAGGGTAAGGTAGGGGTGAAGGGAGAAGGAGGGGTGAGGGGCAAAGGAGGGGAGAAGGGTGAAGGAGGGGTGAAGGGTAAGGGAGGGGTGAAAGGTAAGAGAGGGGTGAAGGGTATGGAGGGGTGAAGGGTAAGAGAGGGGTCAAGGGCGAAGGAGGGGTGAAGGGCGAAGGAGGGGTGAAGGGTGAAGGAGGGGTGAAGGGTAAGGGAGGGGTGAATGGTATGGAGGGGTGAAAGGGTAGGTATGGGTGAAGGATACGGTAGGGGGGAAGAGTGACGGAGGGGTGGATGGTAGGGAGGGGTTCATGGTAGGGAGGGGTGAAGGGTAAGTGAGGGGAAAAGGGTAAGGGAGGGCTGAAGGATAAAGGAGGGGTGAAGAGTAAGGGAGGGGAGAAGGGTAAGGGAGGGGAGAAGGGTAAGGGAGGGATAAAGGGTAAGGGAGGGGTTAAGGGTATGGAGGGGTGAAGGGTAAGGGAGGGGTGAAGGGTGAAGTAGGGGTGCAGGGTAGGGAGGGGTGCAGGGTAGGGAGGGGTGAAGGGTAAGGGAAGGGTGAAGGGTAAGGAAAGGGTGAAGGGTAAGGAAGGGTTGAAGGGTAAAGGAGGGGTGAAGGGTAAAGGAGGAGTGAAGGGTAGGGAGGGGTGAAGCGTAAGGGATGGGTGAAGGGTAAGGGAGGGGTGAAGGGTAAAGGAGGAGTGAGGGATATGGAGGGGTGACGGGTAAGGGAGAGGTGAAAGGTATTTAGGGGTGAAGTGTATGGGAGGGGTGATAGGTAAGGGAGGGGTGAAAGGTAAGGGAGGGGTGAAGAGCTAAGGAGGGGTGAAGAGCTAAGGAGGGGTGAAGGGTACGGGAGGGGTTCATGGTAGGGAAGGGTGAAAGGTAGGGAGGGGTGAAGGGTGAGGGAGGGGTGAAGGGTGGTTAAGGGTTGGGAGGGGTGAAGGGTGAGGGAGGGGTGAAGGGTAGGGAAGGGTTATAGGTAAGGAGGGGTAAAGGGTAGGGAAGGGTAAAGGGTATGAAGGGGTGAAGGGTGAGGGAGGGGTAAAGGGTAAAGGTTAGGGAGGGGTAAAGGGTAAGGAGGGGAGAAGGGTGAGGGAGGGGAGAAGAGTAGAGAGGAGTGAAGGGTGAGGGAGGGAGTGACAAGGAATGTAGGAGGTAGGCACAGGATGCTTGATATATATGGAAGTATATATTACATTATCTTTTGCTTATTTTTTTAACATATTGTTACCCTCTATATTAACAATACCATTTTTATAATATCTATTTTTCGTTATTGCGCCTTATTTTTTTATTCAAATTTCTTCATCCTCAAAACGAATATATATTTAGTTCGTTTGTTTTAGATTTTCTTGCCTATAACAAGACACAGGCTCTTGCACTAAGGCAGCCGGTAAAAAAAATATATATTTAATTTTCCTTTATTCTTTAAGAACGGGAAATTTAACATTCCCCAAAATACCTAGATTAATTCTATTTATCAACAATTCTCTTCGTTCCAAGCATTGCAGACATATTCATCATTTTTCATGCAATAAAGATTTAGTTTACATTTGCCAAATAATATGGCATATTCTTTATCAATTCATGTTCTATTCTTCTCTTCTTTGAATTTTATTTATACGTTCTTTCTCAAATCAGTAAACCTATCCATCTATTCTTTTCCCCAGTTATTTTATCCTTTCCAATCCTATGTTCTATCCTCATGCCTCCTCCATTCCAAAATCCTTTAGGAAACCTCTCCATTTATTCGTTTCCACGTTCATTTTCTTCCTTTTACTTATTAACTCCTCCTTTCCGTTTCAATCTTCTTTCCTCCCCTAGAAAATCCCTATTAGAATCACCGTCACTCAAGAACAACTTCTCATCTCAAGTTTCTCCCCTACAAGAAATCCCTGGACCTAACCAAGAAGCGTTTTCTCCCCCTCCCTCCAGATCTGGCGAATAAGAACTCCATTCTATCACACTTTATCCCTTATGTAGCCAATCATGCTGAAATGGGATACACTTCGTTACCAAATAATGAATTTTTGACAAGTATGTAAGTATATTACTTTTACTTTTTTATATTTACTTATAGGTTTAAGTAATTATCCGAATATCATTACTATTACAACGTAAATCCTATGATTTTTTAGAAAAAACATTTCAGAAGAGAATACTTATTCATTACCCCCCCCCTCTCTCTCTCTCTCTCTCTCTCTCTCTCTCTCTCTCTCTCTCTCTCTCTCGTTTCACGGATAGATGATCATACAATCTCTTACGCCGTAAGTGTGGGATGGCAAAAAGATTATTAAAGGAGTGACTATGGTGTTCTTTCGTAAGCAAAGTCAAGGAAAAGAAGTATGTGTATGTATGTATGTATATATATATATATATATATATATATATATATATATATATATATATATATATATATGTATGTATATATATATATATATATATATATATATATATATATGTATGTATGTATATATATATATATATATATATATATATATATATAAAACAGATTTAGTAGACAGATACATACATATATATATACATACATATATAAATATATATATAAATATATATATATATATATATATATATATATATAACGGATTTTGAGCGAAGCGAAAAATCTATTTTTGGGTGAGATAGCCATGTCGTCCTGATGGAAGTTCCTATAGGGTAGCTTCCTAGGGTATATTACAACTACGGCGATATTCCCAGAGAATTTACCTTAAGGTACCAGAATTCTAACTCCTGGAGCGAGTATCCCTCGTGAAAGGGATATCGCGACATATCAGAGGACGTATTCTAGACACGTCACATGGCAATCTACGACCTGAACAGAGATTCGTCTCGTAGGAGGGAGATTGACGAGATACGAATTCGGGAAAGAAAAAGGGGAGCCGCTCCCAAGGCTTCCCTATCCCCCGATTCGTATGCGTGCCTGGCGCCAATCCTGGCGCCATCTGTATTCCTTGTAGCGTACACGAGGTGCTACAGATACTGTATGTAGGGAGGGGTCCTACAGCCCTTTCTTAGAAAGGCAAGGGCGGGTCCATCAGGACGACATGGCTATCTCACCCAAAAATAGATTTTTCGCTTCGCTCAAAATCCGTTTTTTGGGCTCAAGCCATGTCGTCCTGATGGAAGTGTACCAGAGCATTACTGTATCTGTGGATTCTCAGAACGTGCCGTACTCCCCGGAGGTAATTTTTTCCCGGTCGACTAGACCTAGAGACCTAAGATGTTACCGTTATACATCTTTTCAACTAACTATAAACTATGTTAGAGCTTCCTGCCCCCTACAGGGAAGAGTCCTACTAGACTCTGGAAAAGTCTCGAAGAGTACATATATCTATGTACGAATACCAGGCAAGCTAATATAGTGGTCTCGCCCTATATTAAGTAAAGCATAGTTTGTAAAGGACCACTGCGTCAATATGAAATATCGACCAGTTTTCCGCACAATACTTGTATTGGACAAAGGTTTTATATCCGCATAGGAGGAAAACCAATGCAACATAGCTTGCATAAAGGAACAATTCTATTAGAATTATCCCAGATAAGGTACATAGAATGAATGCTCAATTATACCAGTAAATTGACACAGGTGAAGGAGACGCAAGGTTCTCAAGAACCAGATTATTGACAAGCAATAAATAGACAGGTTAACCACAATTATATATATATATATATATATATATATATATATAAGAAGAGGATAACCCAAAACTTTAAGCATAAGTATGATAGTAAACAGGGCTTGTTTGTCTGAAATAAAAAACATTAGATGCCACTTTTAAGATACCGAGGTATCAAAGTCATAAAAGCCTGTATTACAAATCAATGACATTAGCGTTAGAAACGCTCGGCACACATGTCTGCACTTATGCTAGGTTCACCTTCGGAAATGGAACAGTCTGGATGGGCAACACAGTGCCCTCACTTAGTTTGTAGTACAGTATGTAACTACACACTCACCCTGGAATTAATCGTCCCAATTAAGACCACTGTTCCTCGCAGAGTTAAACAGTAGGGTTAACACCGCGACCCACTGCTACCACAGATCTCTTTTAGTTCCTCTACTTGCTTCGCATAGTGGCGAAAGAACACTCTGGAAGACTTCCAGCCAGTGTATGAACGGAGATGTTCAAAATCCATGTAATTAAAGAAATTTAAGAATGAGGCAACTTTCCTCGGATCGTGACCTGCGGGTGTATTGTCAGGATCCGCTCTGCGAATAAAATATGTGATTTTTGCTCTGAGTTGATTCAGAGATAAATTTGAGCCTGATGTTTCTCCCCTGAATAGTTGACCACCCTTGAAGTCTGAAGTTCTATGAAGATAGACCTTTAGGCATTCTACTGGACATAGAGATGCATCTTCTTTCAGAAGGCAGATTCTCCAGGGACCCCACCTGTTGGTGGGTAACTCATTCTTGGCGAGAAACGTAGGATCCGGAAACAGGTTCAGTTCTTCCCCATCCAGGAACTGAACACGACCTGCCTCTCTCGAGAGGCTACAATTTCACTAACCCTGGCCCCGGACGCGAGTGCAAATTAGGAAAATAACTTCTTGTGTCAAATCCTTTAACGCACATTCTTCATTGCTCAACAGAGAAGCGAAATGAAGAACTTGTCTAAAGACCATGAAATGGGCTTTGGAGGTGCTGAAGGTCTGAGCCTAGCACAGGCTTTCGGGACTTTGTTAAAGATCTCGTTACCTAGGTCGACCTGGAAGGCATATAGAATGGGTCTTGTCAAAGCAGACTTACACGCTGAAATCGTGTTCGCTGCCAACCCTTGACCATGGAGGTGGGGAAAAAAGATAAGCAGAAGTCTGTCAAGATCTCCTGCGGAATCTTCGCCTTGACAAAAGGCCACCCATTTTCTCCAAGATGACTCATATTGCCTTCTAGTAGATTTGCATTTATATTCCCCAATGAAGTCTATACTGGCTTTCGAAATCCCGAAACGCTTTCTCACCGCTAGGGAGAGAAAATCATGAACTGCAGGGTCCGGGTTTTCTGTAATGAAGCGCAGACAGTTGACTTCTGGACTCGCTGGGTCAGAACTGGATCTGGTAGTGGTACAAACTTCAGCTACAGTTCCAATGCCAGGAGGAACCACACGCTGTTCGGCCACTTGTGGGCCACTATTGCCGCTACCCTTTGAAGGATCTCAGTTTGTTGAGGACCCTCAACAGAAGGTTGTGAGGAGGGAACAGATAAATCTTGGACCATCTGTTCCAGTCGAGGGACATCGCGTCCACTGCTTCCGCTAAGGGGTCCTCGTACGGGGCACGTACAGGGGCAACTTCTTGTTGTCTTTCGTCGCAAAGAGGTCTATCTGCAGTTCTGGGACTGATTCAGAATGAAGGAGAATGATCCTGCGTCTAAGGACCATTCCGACTCTATCGGTGTGAACCTGGATAGAGCGTCCGCTGTCACATTGCGGACTCCTTGAAGGTGAACTGCCGACAGGTACCACTTCTTCTTTTCCGCCAATCGGAAGACGGCCAACATCACCTGGTTGAGAGGTGGTGACCTCGATCCTTGTCGATTCAAGTATCTTACAACTACCTCGCTGTCTATTACCACTTTATGTGGAACGAATGACGCGGGGAGACTTTCTTTAAGGTAAGGAGCACTGCCCTAGCTTCTAGAAAGTTTTATGAGAAAGGTCTTGAATAGCCTGGACCAAGTCCCCTGGACTTTTTTCCGATGAGAGTGACCTCCCCATCCCTCCTTTGAGGCGTCTGAGTGAATCGTCACCGACGGGGGAGGTGGCTGAAGAAGAACCTGACTTCTTTAGATGTCTGGCTTGGGACCAAGGCCTGAGAAGAGTACTTAGCCGAAGCGGCTGGTCTTCTCAGATCTCTTCACGCGTTTGATGCATAACTTCTCCAAACTCCGATTGCATCCTTTAGCTGTGCTCTTAGCACTGGGTCTGTCACCGAAGCAAACTGGAGAGAGCGCAGTACTCTCTCCTGCTCGTGTCTTGATATCCTTTCGGAATCTTGAAGTCTCTTGACAGAACCCGCTATCTCCTTCCTTTTCTTCGCTGGGGTGGAGAAACGATGTGACAAAAGGTCCCAGTGGATCTTAGCCACTGGAACTTTTGAGATGGAGAAAGTCGAGACTTTTTCTGTTGATCTTGAAGCCTAGGTACTCTAGGAACTGGATCACTGACTGGAAGCTTGCAAGCATTCTGTCTCGGATGCTGCCCACACCAACCAGTCGTCCAGGTAGGCTACTACCTGAATTCCCTTTAGGCGAAATGTTTGAGAGCTACGCTCGCAAGCTTCGTAAAAAATCCTTGGGGCTATGTTTAGCCCGAATGGCATGGCTCCGAAGGCGTATAGTCTTCGCTGTAGCCTGAACCCTAGGTAGGGGGAGAGTCGATGGCTAATTGGAATGTGCCAGTAGGCATCTGACAAGTCTATAGAGACGGAATATGCCCTCTTGGGCAGTAAGGTCCTTATGTGTTGCAGTGTTAGCATTTTGAATTTGCAATTCACTATGAACTTGTTAAGTGGCGACAAGTCCAGAATGACTCTGAGCTTTTCCGAGTCTTTCTTGGGAACACAAAACAGCCTCCCTTAGAAATTGATGGGCTTCACCCTTTTTCTCCAACCGTTCTTGAACGTACTCCTCCATAACGGGGGTGGAGTGTTGGAAAAACCGAAGGTACGGGGGTGGAGTGCTGTACCAGCTCCCGCCCAATCCATTCTTGAGTAGGCTGTGGGCCCAGGGATCGAAGGTCCACCGATCCCGAAATTTCAGAAGTCTCCCTCCTACCGGTATCACCTCACTTGGACTGCCGTCCTGAGGTCTTGCCTTCCTGACCACGACCACCCCTGAATCCCCTTCCCCTTGAGGGGCGTCTAGACGAGCCTCTGGCTGCTCCTCTAGGCTTTGTTCGGAAGGAAGTAGACTGCCCTTCGAACGCTGGGGTGAATGCCGTGGACTGTGTCGACACGGCCTGGGGTACCCACTGAAAGGTGGTCGGGGTTTGTGCCACGATCTGGGGCACTGGGGGCAATGGCAATTGCAGTTGCTGTTGCTGTCTAAGAGGCTTGGCTGGCCGAGACGGTAGCCTAGTTCTCATAGTCTTCCTCTTTGGTTGAGGACCCTCATCCGGGGAAGACTTTCTTTTGATAGCCAGATCCCACATCTGGAGAAGGTTTCTATTCTCCAAGGTGGCTTTATCAAAAACTTCTTTGACCAAGTCGGTAGGGAAAAAGGTCTTTTCCCCAAATGTTGGAGGAGATTATTTTCTTTAGCTCGTGCCTCACTGTAGCCGAGGTAAACACGAACTCCCTACAAGCTCTCCTTGCCTTGACGAAGCCATAAAGGTCCTTCGTCACTGTGGCCAGATGAGGCTTGGCCACTACTATGAACATTTCATGGACCTTGGGGTCACTTGCCATCGTCTCGAGAGTAGTCTGAAGAGACATTGAGGCAGTCAGTCTTTCTTTTGTATCGAACTCACTTCGCAAAAGAAAGTCAGACAGCTTAGGGAGGTCCTAGCCGAACTGACGTCCGGCAATATCAGCCTCCAACTTTCCCACTTAGAACGTAAGATGGACGTCCTTCCAATCTTTGTGGTCCATAGACAGGGCCAGCGACAAGGGTTTACACTCCTCTAGGGAGGGGCAAGACTTGCCGGCCTCGATTGCTTTTAGTACAGCCAGAAACCCTTTCTGTAAAAGGGGGAAGGCTCTAGTAGGCGAGGACACAAAGGAAGGGAGCTTCCTATTCAATGCAGCTACCTTTGAGTTAGAGAAGCCCCTCTCTTTCATCGAAGATGAAAGTAGAGCTTGAGCCTTAGCATGGTCATCACTATGACCTCCTTCGGCTCTGCCTCCTCCTTTGAAGCTGGTTCCTTCCTCAGCCGGACATAACAGTCCGGATATGGTGCCTTGCTGGGCCAGAATTCCACCCTCCAGGGGAACTGAGCCCAGCATATCCGAGATGACGATCTTTCCAGTCGTCATCGACATGTGCTCAGCATACCTCCATGGGTTAGCATCCGAGCACAAAGGAAGGTCTTTCACATTGAGCTTT
>NC_090753.1:47536058-47539678 GCF_036898095.1 Palaemon carinicauda
CATGACCAGAAGGTATTTCTAAGTGGAGTGAGAGACATGACCAGAAGGTATTTCTAAGTGGAGTGAGAGACATGACCAGAAGGTATTTCTAAGTGGAGTGAGAGACATGACCAGAAGGTATTTCTAAGTGGAGTGAGAGACATGACCAGAAGGTATTTCTAAGTGGAGTGAGAGACATGACCAGAAGGTATTTCTAAGTGGAGTGAGAGACATGACCAGAAGGTATTTCTAAGTGGAGTGAGAGACATGACCAGAAGGTATTTCTAAGTGGAGTGAGAGACATGACCAGAAGGTATTTCTAAGTGGAGTGAGAAACATGACAAAAAAGCATTTGTAAGTGGAGTGAGAAACATGACAAGAAGGTATTTCAAAGTGGAGTGAGAAACATGACAAGAAGGCATTTCTAAGTGGAGTGAGAAACATGACAAGAAAGTATTTCTAAGTGGAATGAAGAACTTGACAAGAAAGTATTTCTAAGTGGAATGAGAAACATGACAAGAAAGTATTTCTAAGTTGGGTGAGAAACATGACAAGAAAGTATTTCTAAGTGGAATGAGAAACATGACAAGAAGGTATTTCTAAGTGGAATGAGAAACATGACAAGAAGGTATTTCTAAGTGGAATGAGAAACATGACAAGAAAGTATTTCTAAGTTGGGTGAGAAACATGACAAGAAAGTATTTCTAAGTGAAATGAGAAACATGACAAAAAAACATTTGTAAGTGGAATGAGAAACATCACTCCCACATACGCATACTGTGTCATATTAAAATTACATTATTTTTTTTTACTTATATTTAGAAGTAGAAATTCGGTAAGCAATCACAGTGCTTGTCAACAAAATTCGTTACGACAGAAAACATGGAGAATAAAATACTTCGAAAACAGGTTCGGGGCATAATTAGTTACCTAATCTAAGCCTAAGAGGATAGGCCTATTGGATCAGAGAGAGAGAGAGAGAGAGAGAGAGAGAGAGAGAGAGAGAGAGAGAGAGAGAGGGGGGGGGGTACTTACCACTTCTTAGGAGGAACTGCCTGTTAATATGTGCAATGTATCGAGATGTGCAAATCTTCAGTACACTCGAACTTACATACATACATACATATACACATACAGTATATATATACATATATATATATAAATATATATATATATATATATATATATATATATATATATATATATATATATATATATATACAGTATATATATATATATATATATATATATATATATATATATATATATATATATACACACACATTTACATATATATATATATATATATATATATATATACATATATATATATATATATATATATATATATATATATATATATATATAAAACTCGTAATTTTAATCATTGTAAATATCAACGTCAATGACATTTAATATCGAATTCTACCTCTGGGAATGTAGATCCACTGAAAATCACGACTATTAGTGATACAGCAATCATGGATGAGATGAATTGATTTCAGGTCTGAGTACAGATTCCTGAATTTGACAGAAATATGTGCAGTGGATATCAAATGAACTTATATCTCTCTCGATAGCTCGATTAGTAAAATCGTCCTTGCTAGTACCCTTACTGTGTATTAAAAGTACTAGCCACTTACAGGTTAACCGATTAATTTAACAGTTCACTTTTAACTTGTATGCCTACCGTTTATCCAAAGTATTTATCAGCATACATGTTAATTAAATATCTTATCAGTTTACAATTAAATGAATAGGTTGTGAGCTTACATATTAAACTAATTAACTTGCCAGATAAAAGTTTAACCGAATTACTTGTTCGGTCTGATTAATCACGTTGACAGGTTGAAGCAAAGACATTTAATTCACAGCATTCAATTTAATGGACAGATTCTCGGAGTTTCTCAAACTGAATAATCAGATAACTAAACCAATAACTCACCAGCTGAAATATTAAATAAAGCACTTGCCAAGTTACATGCCATTAAGCTAGTCAGCTTACAGTTAACAAAATAACTTTCCAGTTTACGTGTTAACATGAAAACTTGTTAGCATTTGTGTTAACCAAATAACTTGCCAGCTTACTGGTTAATAACATAACTTGCCCGCTTACCGGTTAATAATATAACTTGCCAAGCTTAGAGGTCAACCAAATCTCTTACCATCTTACTGGTTAATCAAATAACTTGCCAAGCTTAGAGGTTAATCTAATAATTTGCCAAGCTTAGAGGTTAACTGAATAAGATCTTAACTGCTTACAGGTTAAACCAATATCGAACAAGTTAAGCAAATTTCTTACCCCGCTTACTGGTTAACCAAATAACTTGCTCGCTAACTGGTTAACTAAATATCTTTCCTGATTACTGGTTATGTCAATATCCTTCACGCTTACTGGTTATTTAAATATTTTTCCCGCTTACTGGTTAAGCAAATAACTTGGCCGCTTACTGGTTAACCCAATATCTTTCCCGCTTACCGGTTAATCAAAGAACTTGCCCGTTTACTGGTCAGCCAAATAACTTGCCTGCTTACAGGTTAACCAAATAACTTTCCCGCTTATTGGTTACCAAAATAACTTGCTAGCCTATAGGTTAAGCAAAAATCTTACCAGCTTACTGGTTAACCCAATATCTTCCCCGCTTACTGGTTAACCCAATATCTTCCCACCCCTTACTGGTTAACCTAACAACTTGCTAGCTTACAAATTAAGCAAATATCTTGCCCGCTTACTGGTTAACCAAATAACTTGCCCGCTTACTGGTTAACTAAATATTTTTCCCGCTTACTGTTTAACCGAATAACTTGCCAGCTGACTGGTTAACTGAATATTATTCCCACTTACTGGTTAACTAAATATCTTTCCCGCTTACTGGTCAACCAAATAACTTGAGTTATCTAGTTAATGGATACACACTTTAATTTTCAGCATACAGGCTAACAATCCAATTCAACAGACTAAAAACTAATAAAAGCACTAACTAATTTAAAGTTTTGCCAGTTAAATTTTCAGGATTACTGTAAAATCTAAAAAGACTACCTTATTACAGTTGAAAATTAAATACATCTTTATAACTGTATGTTTATATCTCTTGACCCAACATTTGTACAGGTTTATTGCTGTTTAACCTATAGATCATCATCATCATTATCATCTCCTCCTACGCCTCTAGACCCAAAGGGCCTCGGCTAGATTTCGCCAGTCGTCTCTATCTTGAGCTTTTAAATCAATACTTCTCCACTCATCATCATCTACTTCACGCTTCATAGTCCTCAGTCTTGTATGCCTGGATCTTCTGAGTCTATAAATATCTATGTTTATTACTATTCATAACAGATAAATGGCTTATTTCGTTACTGTTTAACATATAAATGATAATAACAATACGGGATTTTTAAATATCCGTTTACCTCTTTCTTATATGTTTAACCAAACGCATAAATGCAAACATTGTATAAACTGTTCGTTTGCATTTGCATCACATTTCATAATATAAAAGACATTCTGTACTGTCTAGATTAACAAGAGACCCACATGGAAGAGGTAACTTGACATATGAGAGAGAGAGAGAGAGAGAGAGAGAGAGAGAGAGAGAGAGAGAGAGAGAGAGAGAGAGAGAGAGAGAGAGAGTAATTTCTAG
>NC_090753.1:47540178-47542678 GCF_036898095.1 Palaemon carinicauda
AGGTTATTGGGAGTTAAAGGGCAGGACAGCATTAGAAATGAAACTATAAGAGAGATTACTCGAGTGCCATATGTGGATGAGATCATGGTGCGGGGTAGATGAAGATGGTTTGAGCATGCTCGTCGCACTCCCCAATAGAGATTAGTTCGCCAAATATTTAACTGGGCTCCACAAGGTACCAGTACTAGAAGAGTTGGAAGACCCAGGCCTACACGGCGGAGGACTACGAAGCGTGAAATCGGAGATGATGAATGGAGAGGTATTGTATTAAAAACTCAAGATAGAAACGACTGGCGAAATCTAACCGAGGCCCTTTGCGTCAATAGCCATGAAAGGAGAATATATATATATATATATATATATATATATTTATACAGTATATACTGTATATATACAAATATATATATTTATATATATATATATAAACAATATGTATATATATATTTATATACATATAAATAATATATATATATATATATATATATATCCAGTTGGTTCAGTTCATCATGAACAGAAATGCAATTCATCAAAGCTTATAGTTACAAAAATCTTTCATTAACATTGATCATAAGTACCATATTGATATCATGCAATTCGATTACTCTACTCTAAAAAAAAACTGACAGCTAATTGCTTGCCTTTTAATACTAATCGAAGTTTAGAATTTTTCTGTCAGTTACCTGAAAATATGAGATAATATGTCGATTAGGGAGCTTTTAAAACCCATCACCAGTCTGATGTCAATGTTTGATGCATTATCATAATAATTACCAGTGATTATGACATTAAGGGTAGCCGATTGGAAAACCCCCTGCCTCACAGTCTGGTGGATGGGAATTCGAGACCCGCTCAAGCTCGATAGTTTCTTGTAGTATCTGCAACCTCACCATGCTTGTGAGCTAGGGAAGTGGGAGGGTGAGCCTATAAGTCTACCTGCTGAGTCATCATTAGCCATTGCCTGGCTCTCCCTGGTCGTAACTTGGACAGGGAGCATGGGTACTGATCATATGGATAAATGGTCAGTCTCTAAGGCCATGTCTCTTGCCTGTGCCACTCAGGAGCGACGTTAACTGTTTAATCCATTCCAGCTAATATCAACTGGGTGGCTCCAGTGATATAAACCAAAACAGAGGTAACTGCCCCGTTCATAATCTAACTGCATAATGAAAGATAAATCTCTTTGCGAAGAAAAAACTAAACACATATTGCTTATTTCAACTGAAACTGGTACAGTAAAATTTCATGGCCCGTAGGCGCTCAAATACAATTTCCTTCCTTATGTAGAGAGAGCGCAAGGTATACAAATGTAAGTGTCGCGAGACTTTTGAATTTGACTGTACGCGCTTTCTAGGTGAGGAGAACATATAAACATAAAGAGAAAGACGAATATTAAGAAAAATTTGCAATTGATTACTTCTCTGTTTCCTGCAAAGGACTGCAGTTTTGCAATAAGATCCCTTTGGCACAGAACTTTGCATATGTTAAATATGCATCATTGGTGAATCATTATTAACCCCAGATAATGAAACAAATAAAAAACTAAATAATCATCTAGAATAGCATAGAAATAAATCCCTAAATGGCTATTGATAACAATAATAACAGAATCAACTATATAATATACAGCAAATGTCTCGATATATAAATATATATATATATATATATATATATATGTATATATATATATTCTGAGTCAAACTGAAATCTCCCCAGAGGGGAGTAGTCATACATTGGTGAGAGGGGGTCAGTGTGTGTGCATATCTATATAAATACTTAGCCATCATTTATTAATACTGAAATATCTACTTAAAGGAATTTAATCATTTTAAAACAAACAACCACTATAATTAATTACATTGATAAAAAATCAGCATGTTACCTACTACAAAGAGTAAAAAATTTCTTAATATATATATATATATATTTATATAAATATACATATATATATATATATATATATAGCCTATATATATATATATATATATATACTGTATATATATCTACATATATATATACATATATATATATATATATATATATTCATTTATACATATATATATATATATATATATATCAAAAATTCGCAATAAAAAAATCCCCTATTCATTCCATAAAGATAAAAAAAACTGATAAAAAAATTTGATATGTTGAGTCTCCCTTTGGAATTCGGGGAGGATACGCATTATATGAACCGAGACCAACTTTTATAACGTCTACAGCTTCATCTCATTCTCTTCTATGAGGCCAGGGAGGAGGAGAGGGGTTAGAAAAGGGTGGGGTGAGGGGGGGGTGAAGAAAAAAAATATGGCGCTTGATAGGGAATAAAATTGAAGGAAGGCATCCTCTTATTCTTTTCTATGGAGTAAGAAGGGTAAGGGAGGGGTGAAGGGTAAGGGAGGGGTGGAGGATATGGAGGGGTGAAGGGCGAAGGAGGGGTGAAGGGCGAAGGAGGGGTGAAGGGTAAGGGAGGGGTGAAGGGTAAGGGGAGGGGTGATGGGTA
>NC_090753.1:47547678-47557678 GCF_036898095.1 Palaemon carinicauda
AGATTCGAAACCCTGCCTATTCAGCCGAAACAATGCCTGCGAGGACTCTATCAACTGACCTATCAAGAGAGATAGCTCAGTTGGTATAGTCCTCGCAGGGGTTCGAATCTCAGTCCATCCAGAAGCTATTACCATAAATGAATTCCAGTGAATATATATTCCTAAGATAAAATTCGGTATTAAATGCCATTGTGGCTGATATCTACATTGATTGAAATCACGAGTGTTAGTGATTATATATATATATATATATATATATATATAAACACACACAAATATAGGTCTAGGTAATGTCGAAGACATGAAACCCGCCCCCAGCCCCATGATTTATTCAGTATTATCCAATTTCCTTGTGGTTAATTCTTTTTTTTCTCTCTCACTGTCTCTGCATATATAAATATATATATACATATACATACACTGTATATATATGTATATATATATATATATATATATATATATACATATATATATATATATATATATACGTATTGTAATTTATATACAAACGGTCACCATACGAGCTAATATTAAACTGTTGAGTTAATCGATTTACCTGTATAATAACAAGTACTTTTATTAAACTATAAACATACATGGAGAGAGAGAGAGAGAGAGAGAGAGAGAGAGAGAGAGAGAGAGAGAGAGAGAAGGTACTTACCTCCCTTTATAAACTAAAAAAAAGTTCCTTAAAAATCCATCGGGAGGGAGGAATTAATCAACAGGTCTTCTGGTCGCTAGGAGGGATTAGGCAGGCGAAGAAAAATGGAAGAAAATAAAAAAAATAAAATCGAAAATCAATAGTTCGATATGTGATTTCATTAGCTGACGCTCGATTATTTTTGACGGTTTACCCTTAATAAAAAATAAATGTAATTGGCTTTAGTAGCGGTATTGATATCTCCGAAAAGCTCACCACAAAAATAATATTGATAATGAAAATTATAGTTATGAGATGAACAATGATATTATTATTATTATTATTATTATTATTATTATTATTATTATTATTACTTGCTAGGCTACAACCCTAGTTGGAAAAGCAGGATGCTATAAGCCCAGGGGCTCCAACAGGGAAAATAGCTCAGTGAGGAAAAGGAACAAGGAAAAATTAAATATTTCAAGACGAGCACCAACATTAAAATAAATATCACTTTATAAACTATAAAAACTTTAAAAAACAAGAGGAAGAGATATAAGATATAAGATAGAAAATTGTGCCCGAGTGCACCCTCAAGCAAGAGAACTCTAACCCAAGACAGTGGAAGACCATGGTACAGAGGCTATGGCCCTACCCAAGATTAGAGAACAATGGTTTGATTTTGGAGTGTCCTTCTCCTAGAAGAACTGCTTACCATAGCTAAAGAGTCTCTTCTACCCTTACAAAGAGGAAAGTGGCCACTGAACAATTACAGTGCAGTAAGAAGAATTGTTTGGTAATCTCAGTGTTGTCAGGTGTATGAGGACAGAGGAGAATACGTAAAGAATAGGCCAGACTATTCAGTGTGTGTGTATAGGCAAAAGGAAAAGAACCGTAACCAGAGAGAAGGATCGAATGTAGTACTATCTGGCCAGTCAAAAGACCCCCATAACTCTCTAGTGGTAGTATCTCAACGGGTGGCTGGTGCCCTGGCCAACGTGAATTGGACATTTTGCTTAACCTTAGACCTTGACCTTCCAAAATTTTAATAATTTCCAGCTTTTTACATAGCAGTTATTCCATGTAAGTTTCATTACTCTATGATTAAAATTATGGCCAGGAAGCTGTTCATAAACAAACACACAAACTGGTAAATATACAAAATAATATAACAATAATGACATTTATATGAATTATGATGATGATGATTATAACAACAACAACAGCAACCATAATAATAATAATAATAATAATAATAATAATAATAATAATAATAATAATAATTTCCTATATCGTTATGATTACCAAATCCACAGAAATTCCAAGCTGACAAATTATTCTCCATGGAAACTACGTTACCCGAGAAACATGATATGAAGGTATTTCTAAGTGGAATGAGAAACATGACAAAAAAGCATTTGTAAGTGGAATGAGAAACATCACTCCCACATACGAAATCTGTGTCATATTAAAATTAAATTTTTTCTTACTTATATTTAGAAGTAGAAATTCGGTAAGTAATCACAGTGCTTGTCAACAAAATTCGTTACGACAGAAAACATGGAGAATAAAATACTTCGAAAACAGGTTCGGAGCATAGCCTAATTAGTTACCTAATCTAAGCCTAAAAGGATAGGCCTATTGGACCAGAGAGAGAGAGAGAGAGAGAGAGAGAGAGAGAGAGAGAGGGGGGGGGGTACTTGCCACTTCTTAAGAGGAACTACCTATTGATATGTGCAATGTATCAAGATGTGCAAATCTTTAGTACACTCGAACTTACATACATGCATACATATACACAAATACAGTATATATATATATATATATATATATATATAAATCGTGATTTTAATCACTGTAAATATCAACGTCAATGGCATTTAATATCGAATTCTACCTATGGGAATGTAGATCCACTGAAAATCACGACTGCTATTGATACAGCAATCATGGATGAGATGGATGGGTTTCAAGTCTAAGAACAGATTCATGAATTTGACAGTAATATGTACAGTGGACTTGAACTTATATCTCTCTCTCGACAGCTCTATTAGTAAAATAGTCCTTGCTAGTATCCTATTATAAGTACTAGCCAGTTACAGGTTAATAGTAATAATAATAATAATAATAATAATAATAATAATAATAATAATAATAATCTTATTAATAATAATAATAAGAATAATGATAATAATAATAATAATAATAATAACAATTTTAATAATAATGATAATAATAGTAATAATTTTAAAATCAATAATAATAACAACAACAACAACAACAACAACAACATCAACAACAATAATAATAATAATAATAATAATAATAATAATAATAATAACAGTTCACTTTTAACTTGTATGCCTACCGTTTATCCAAATTATTTACCAGCATACATGTTAACTAAATATCTTATCAGTTTACAGTTAAATTAATAGGTTGTGAGCTTACATGTTAAACTAATTAACTTGCCAGTTAAAAGTTTAACCGAATTACTTGTTCGGTCTCAATAATCACCTTGCCTGGTTGAAGGCAAAGACATTTAATTCCCAGCATTCAATTTGATGGACAAATTCTCAGAGTTTCTCAAACTGAATAATCAGATTAATAAACCAATAACTCACCAGCTGAAATATTACATAAAGCACTTGCCAAGTTACATGCCATTAAGATAGTCAGCTTACAGTTAACAAAATAACTTCCCAGTTTACGTGTTAACATGAAAACTTGTTAGCATTTATGTTAACCAAATAACTTGCCAGTTTACTGGTTAACCAAATAACTTGCTCGCTAACTGGTTAACTAAATATCTTTCCTGATTACTGGTTACGTCAATATCCTTCACGCTTACTGGTTAGCAAAATATTTTTCCCGCTTACTGGTTAAGCAAATAACTTACCCGCTTACTGGTTTACCAAATATCTTTCCCGCTTACCGGTTAATTAAAGAACTTGCCCGTTTACTGGTCAGCCAAATAACTTGCCTGATTACAGGTTAACCAAATAACTTTCCCGCTTATTATTTAACCAAATAACTTGCCTGCTTACTGGTTAACCAACTAACTTTCCC
This sequence comes from Palaemon carinicauda, assembly GCF_036898095.1. NCBI lineage: Eukaryota > Metazoa > Arthropoda > Malacostraca > Decapoda > Palaemonidae > Palaemon > Palaemon carinicauda. The sequence goes on from NC_090753.1 coordinate 47,551,388, forward strand.
GCTTACTGGTTACCAAAATAACTTGCTAGACTATAGGTTAAGCAAAAATCTTACCCGCTTACTGGTTAACCCAATGTCTTCCCCGCTTACTGGTTAACCTAACAACTTGCCAGCTTACAAATTAAGCAAAAATCTCACCCGCTTACTGGTTAACCCAATATCTTACCCGCTTACTGGTTAACCCAATATCTTACCCGCTTACTGGTTAACCCAATATCTTACCCGCTTACTGGTTAACCCAATATCTTACCCGCTTACTGGTTAACCCAATATCTCACCCGCTTACTGGTTAACCCAATATCTCACCCGCTTACTGGTTAACCCAATATCTTCCCCGCTTACTGGTTAACCCAATATCTTACCCGCTTACTTTTTAACCCAATATCTTCCCCGCTTACAGGTTAACCCAATATCTTACCCACTTACTGGTTAACCCAATATCTTACCCGCTTACTGGTTAACCCAATATCTCACCCGCTTACTGGTTAACCCAATATCTCACCCGCTTACTGGTTAACCCAATATCTTCCCCGCTTACTGGTTAACCCAATATCTTACCCGCTTACTTTTTAACCCAATATCTTCCCCGCTTACAGGTTAACCCAATATCTTACCCACTTACTGGTTAACCCAATATCTCACCCGCTTACTGGTTAACCCAATATCTTACCCGCTTACTTTTTAACCCAATATCTTCCCCGCTTACAGGTTAACCCAATATCTTACCCACTTACTGGTTAACCCAATATCTTACCCGCTTACTGGTTAACCCAAAATCTTCCCCGCTTACTGGTCAACCTAACAACTTGCTAGCTTACAAATTAAGCAAATATCTTCCCCGCTTACTGGTTAACCAAATAACTTGCCCGCTTACTGGTTAACCAAATAACTTGCCCGCTTACTGGTTAACTAAATATTTTTCCCGCTTACTGTTTAACCGAATAACTTGCCAGCTAACTGGTTAACTGAATATTATTCCCGCTTACTGGTTAACTAAATATCTTTCCCGCTTACTGGTCAACCAAATAATTTGAGTTATATAGTTACAAAATACAAAGGGATCTACCTTATTATACTGTCTTCAGCCAAGGCAAAAAGCGTTCCGTCTATTTTGCCCAAAAGTCAGGCTGTCCGTCAGTCTGTCTACCAATCGCCCCATATGTCCACCGCTTTTTAAACACCTAATTTGCATAACATTTTTTTTGTCCTTTTTTCCCTTTTGCATCCGGTAACTGAGACGTCTCAATGTCTCAGCTGGTTATAAAATATGCGGCATCTCAAAGGTCTTTCTCTTCACTTCATAAATATGACAGGAGAGAGAGAGAGAGAGAGAGAGAGAGAGAGAGAGAGAGAGAGTTTTTATACAAGCAACAGGTCATAAAAAGGGGTAAGGATAAACCTCTCTCTCTCTCTCTCTCTCTCTCTCTCTCTCTCTCTGTCAATTAAAATTGAGACTCACTACTTAAAAGAATCTCTCTCTCTCTCTCTCTCTCTCTCTCTCTCTCTCTCTGAGTACCATGTAATATGAATGTTTCTGAAACAATTAAGGGTAAGTACAATTCATATCAATCAAGAATGACAAATATATCTTTTTTATGTAATTATAGAACACAACATTACTTACGCTAATTACTTACTGTAACTTTACAATAATTGGCATCAACTTAAAAAAGAAAAAGAAAAAGAAAAATCCTCATTTCTATAGCAAACATCAACAGAAAGGGTTTAAAAATAGAAAATGTCCTTTGACTCTGAAAATATATTCTAATAACGCTCACAATATATATATATATATATATATATATATATAGTCCATTAAGCCTCTTTAAAATTAAAAGAATATATCACAAAAGCCATTTATGTAATATCGTAATACCAAGAGTTATTAAAGTTTTTAATCAAATAGCACGAGTATTTCATTACACTGTTAATGAAAGAAGTAAAGTTAAATGAACCACTATTAATGGCTAATGGTTACTCCCTATAAGAAAAGACTCAATATGTATCATGGTTCACTAAAACAAATTCTGATATGTATTCCTCTAAACATTTATGAAGAAAAGGACAGTGTTAGATAAAGGGAGGATGTGACGGCAGAGAACATCTGAGAAAAACAGTGATCGTGTAAGACAAGTCTTTGATCGTTCCCCTACGCAGTCCATTCGTATTGCTGTGAGACACTTATAGCTACCAGCTTGTACAGTGCACGAAGTCTTACAGAAGATCTTGCGATTTATGCTTACAAAGTGCAACTCATACAGTTCCTGGAAAGCCAAATGATAAACCAAGACGAGAAGAGTTTGAAGGTGACATACTGGAACGAATTTCTAAGACTGAAACGTTCCTCAACATTTTGTTTTAATGATGAGGCAACATTTCATGTGTGAACACATATAATATGAAAATCTGGGGATCAGAACATCCTCATGTGAATTGAGAATTTCATCAAGTTAGTCCAAAAGGGAATGTGTGATGTGGGAACATTGCAATAGAATCATGTGCCCATTTTTCTTCAACCAGACATCAATTGATGTAGATGTTTACCTTTAGTCTTTGACTAAATATGTGACACCATAACTAGATGACATTCAGTCAACTACCATTTTCCAGCAAAGATGGTTGACCATCACTTTGGAGACTGCATGTTCGTGGGATCTTAAACAAATCCTGACCAGCGGACATTGAAAGGATGGCACCATTCCCTTGCTATCTCGTTTACCATATATCACTCCTCTGGACTAAGATATGGGACATCATTGCTGCCACTATTATTATTATTATTATTATTATTATTATTATTAGTAGTAGTAGTAGTAGTAGTAGTAGTAGTAGTAGTAGTAGTAGTAGTAGTAGTAGTAGTAGTAATAGTAGTAGTTGCTAAGCTACAACCTTAATTGGAAAAGCAAGATGCTATCAGGCCAGGGGCTTAAACTGGGAAAATAGCCCAGTGAAGAAAGAAAAACAAGAAAAAACAAAATATTTCATGAACAGCAACATCATTAAAATATAAATACAAACTACAAAAACTTTAACAAAACAAGAGGAAGAGAAATAAGATAGAATAGTGTGCCCGAGTGTACCCTCACGCAAGAGAACTCTACCCTAAGACAGTGGAAGACCATGGTACAGAGGCTATGGCACTACCCAAGACTAGAGAACAATGGTTTGATTTTGGAGTGTCCTTCTCCTAGAAGAGCTACTTACCATAGCTAAAGAGTCTCTTCCTCTCTTACCAAGAGGAAAGTGGTCACTGAACAAATACAGCGCAGTAGTTAACTCCTTGAGTGAAGAAGAATTGTTTGGTAATCTAAGTGTTGTCAAGTGAATAAGGACAGAGAAGAATCTGTAAAGAATATGCCAGACTATTCGGTGTATGTGTAGACGAAGAGAACATGAACCGTAACCCGAGAGAAGGATCCAACGTAGTACCATCATGCCAGTCAAAGGACCCCATAACTCTCTAGCTGTAGTATCAACGGGTGGCTGGTGCCCCAGCCAACCTAATACAGCTATTAGTGATGCTGTGCAACAAAAAACATGTCAAGAAATCAAGTACGGTCTTGGTGTGCTTTGTGCAGCTAATTCGTGGGTTCCTAAATCAAACCATGCCCGACTGGAAGGGATTGAACAATTCCTTGCCTATCTCGTTAACCAGATATCACTCCAGAGGACTTTTCGTTGACGAAGCTACGTTAAAGAACAAAGATAAGGAACATCACTGATCAATGATGCAAAGGCAATCATTGATGGGATTAAGCTACAGAAAACATGTCAAGAAATACAGCAGTTTGGCTGTATTTCGTACAACTAATGGTGCTCATATAGAAGTATATTGAAGGGGGGAGGGGGGGGGAGTTGGCAAAAAACTACAAAATCTAATGATTTCATAATAATTTTAACTTTTTTTTATTCATTTGCTATTGTGATATATCTTCTAAATTGTAAAGAAACTTTATGGACATCTCATGTGTGTGCATATATATATATATATATATATAATATATATATATATATATATATATATGTATATATATATATATATATATGTATATATATATATATATATATATATATGTATATATATACATATTATAGTACATATGTTTATATATATAAATATATATATGTATACTATATAGTATAAAAGGCACTAGAAGAATTGGAAGACCCAGGCCTACATGACTCAGGACTATGAAGCGTGAAGTAGGAGATGGTGAATGGAAAAGTATTGATTTAAAAACTAAAGCTAGAGACGACTGGCGAAATCTAACCGAGGCCCTTTGCGTCAATAGGCGTAATAGGAGATGGTGATGATGATGAATATATATATATATATATATATATATATAAAACAATAATAATAATAATAATAATAATAATAATAATAATAATAATAATAAAAACAGCAACTCTGTTCCGGTGTATGAAAGAGAAAAGTCTATTGACTGAGAGAATTTAATCTAACAACGCTCATATTTCAATAGGAAGAACAAAAAACACGCACCACCTGAACAAAAAGAGATTTGAACTATTTCATTATGTTGAAGTGCTTTGAATAGATGTATTCGTTCGCGTACATATTGGACGTTAAATAAATTTAGTCTTCTTTAGAAAGCGACAACTTTCTATTAGCTGAATAAGAATGAATTGAAGGGAATTTAATCATTTTACTAAATGCTTAACTTAAGTGAATACTGAACAAGTTTAAAATCTTTATCCTAAAGGTAAAAAAGGTGTCTGGTTTCAGTTCCCGTTTCATCAGAATAGGTACTCACCAGAACGTCAGCCAGGCAAGCCCAAACCCCACTGTGGTGCCCAGCCACAGCAGTGGCCTCCCCAGTAAAAAAGCTTAAACTCACGATCCCAGGCTGGGATCGATCTGAAACCATGCAAATGCTAGTCGAACATATTACCGCTGTTCTAGTCAGGGTGAAACAACATATTCTAAATACTGAAAACAAAAGAAAAAACAAAATTCCTATTTTCTTTAACTCATTAAAAGTGATTTAAGAATATTTCATTATTTAGGTGAATGATTTAGTGAATATCGTTGTCATTCAAAAGTTAGAATACCATTTCTTTGTTTTATTTGCCGAATTCATTCAGAGATAATTATTACTTATTTAAAGAGGAACAACAGGGTTGCGTTGACGCTATTGTTGAAACAACAATTACCATGGTCTTCTACTGTTTCGGGTTAGATTCTCTTGCTTGAGGGTACACACAGGCACACTATTCTATCTTATTTCTCTTCCTCTTGTTTTACTAAAGTGTATATAGTTTATGTAGACGATATTTATTTTAATGTTCCTGTTCTTAAAATATTCTATTTTTCCTTGTTTCCTTTCCTTACTAGGCTATTTTCCCTGTTGGAGCCCCTGGGCTTATAGCATTCTGCTTTTCCAACTAGGGTTGTAGCTTAGCAATTAATAATAATAATAATAATAGAGCAGAAGAATTTGCCTATAATAGATTCAGGATTTTAAAGGTTGAAAGAATATATTCTAAACACTGAACAAAGAAAGCACAACGAGTTTATTCTCTTTAAATATTAAAGACAGAGCATCAAGAGTATAAAATTAAGATTGTTCTTAAAAATGATACCTAAAAGACAATAAACATATCTTGGAGAAAAGGGAGTTAATGATAATAAACATATCTTGGATGAAAGGCAAAACAACTTATTTATGATCTTTTTTTTTTTATAATTATAGAATATTGACAGAAGAACATATATAAACATTATTATTTTCACCAATCACTGAAGTTCAGAATCTCCTCCTTAAAAATGTTATCAAAATTACCGAAGTAATTATTCAGACTACTGGCAAAACAACTTATTAATTATCTTTTTTTTTATAATTATAGAATACTGACAGAAGAACATATATAAACATTGTCTTTTTTCACCAATCACTGAAGTTCAGAGTCTCCTGCTTAAAAATGTTATAAAAAATACCGAAGTAATTCTTCAGACTAATTCACAGAGAACAAATCATGCCAAGTAATATTATTCGATGGTGTGATTTATTATTAATTTATTATTATTAATATTATTATTATTATTAATTTATTAATGATTCATCATTATCAAGTTGTAGTGTCTCCCAAGAGAATGAATTAATGAATGAATGATTTGGAGTTTTTAGAGAAAAACGTATTTATTAAGAAGACTTATGAATGAAGAAGTGGCCTGAGTGATGTCACTAACTGAGTTGCAAGAAGAATAAGATACATAAATACACAAAACGCAATTCAAGTCAGAAAATGTAAGCCAATGAACTAATCTAC
>NC_090753.1:47562678-47565178 GCF_036898095.1 Palaemon carinicauda
CACATATATGTATATATATTACATTATTCTTTCTTCACAATTTAAGGTACCAAAAACCAACTAAAAAAAAAAAGAAAAAAAAAAGCAACAGTAAAAGTGAATAAGAATGAAAACTCGTTGCAAGAATAATCAAATTAAAAACACGGCAATATACTCATATTGCCATGAATAATCAAAATAGAAAAATGCTGAAATATATTAACATTTCCATTTATAATCAAAATAAAAACATACTGAAATATATTCATATTGTCATGAATAATGAAAATAAAAACATTCGGAAATATATTCATATTGCCATGAATAATCAAAATAAAGACATACCGAAATATATTAATATTGCCATAAATAATCAAAATAAAAACATATTGAAATATATTCATATTGCCATGAATAATGAAAATAAAAACAAACTGAAATATATTGATATTGCCATGAATAATGAAAATAAAAACAAACTGAAATATATTGATATTGCCATGACTAATATAAATTTAAAACATACTGAAATATATTCATAATGCCATGAATAATAAAAGCAATAACATACTGAAATATATTCATATTGCCATGAATAATCAAACTAAAAACATATTGAAATATATTAATATTGCCATGAATAATCAAAATAAAAACAAATTGAACTATATTCATATTGCCACGAATAATGAAAATAAAAACAAATTGAAATATACTCATATTGCCATGAATAATATAAATAAAAACATACTGAAATATATTCATAATGCCATGAATAATAAAAATAAAAAACATACTTAAATATATTCATATTGCTATGAATAATCAAAATAAAAAATAAAACATATCGAAATGATTGATTTCTCAATACATAACTATTAAAAATATAAAAAAATATAAAAAAGTTAAAAGAAACGACGAAGAGAAAAGGGAAAAGAATGGATAGAGAAAATTCTGAAGCAATAAAAGAAGAGAAAAGGATCGTAACAATAATCATCCTCAATTATCCAGCTACAATACCTTACGAAAAGGAAGATAGAGAGAGAGAGAGAGAGAGAGAGAGAGAGAGAAAAGAAATCAGTTTTATATAAGAAGGTTAATCCCTTTATAACAATAGGTTATGAGTTACAAACTGTAAGACTGTATTATATTATATTATATTACACTATATATATATATATATATATATACATATATACATATATATATATATATATATATAAACAGAGAGAGAGAGAGAGAGAGAGAGAGAGAGAAAGAGAGAGAGAGAGAGAGAGAAATCAGTTTACTTATGAAAGTTAATCACTTTATAATAGGTCATTACTTATATTATTGTTATTATTATTACTTGCTAAGCTACAACCTTAGTTGGAAAAGCAAGATGTTATAAGCCCTGGTGTCCCACCAGAGAAAATAGCCCAGTGAGAAAGGAAACAAGTAAAAATAATATATTTTTAAGAACAATGACAATTAAATAAATATTTCCTATATAAACTATGAAAACTTTAACAAAACAAGAGAAAAGAAACGAGATAGAATAGTGTGCTCGAGTGTACCCTCAAGCAAGAGAACTCTAACCCAAGAGAGTGGAAGACCATGGTACAGAGGCTATGGCACTACCCAAGACTAGAGAACAATGGTTTGATTTTGGAGTGTCCTTCTTCTAGAAGAGCTGCTTACCATAGCTAAAGAGTCTCTTCTACCCTTACCAACAGGAAAGTAGCCACTGAACAGTTACAGTGCAGTAGTTAACCCCTTGGGTGAAGAAGAATTATTTGGTAATCTCAGTGTTGTCAGGTGAATGAGGACAGAGGAGAATCTGTAAAGAATAGGCCAGACTATTCGGTGTATGTGTAGGCAAAGGGGAAGTGAACTGTAACTAGAGAGAAGGATTCAATGCAGTATACTGTCTGGCCAAAGGACCCCCATAACTCTCTACAGGTAGTATCTCAACGGGTTGGCTGGTGCCCTGGCCAACCTACTACCATGTATCAGTTATATACTGTCTGACTGTATTTCCAAAGAGAGAGAGAGAGAGAGAGAGAGAGAGAGAGAGAGAGAGAGAGTAGGGGATGTCACCCCCCATTAAGGAAGCGTAGTAACTCAAGCGATCTTATTATATGGTCTTCTGCCTCACCCTCTTCTACAAACTAAACCAAGAGAAGAAAAAAATTAAAGAAGGGGAAAAAGTAGAATGAGAAGGGAAAGGCATTGTGCATATATTTGCATACATTCCCCGTTCATTATTTGCCCCTTTTTACACGACTTCTTTTTCTTGGGAAATTTTCGAGAGATACTGCTTGGCTTAAGGTAGCGAAAATGAGTTTAGGTATAAATTAAATATAATGTCACGTAATTTAGTTAAAGGTAAATTGGAAGAACAATAAAATTACATAAAACGTTTTGTAATTTGGTTACAGGTAAATTAAGTGAGCAATTGAATTACATAAAATGTCGTTTACTTTAGTTACAGGTTAAATTAAGTGAGCAATTGAATTACATAAAATGTGGCGCAATTTAG
>NC_090753.1:47575178-47585178 GCF_036898095.1 Palaemon carinicauda
GGTTCATGAAGTTCTTCCCAAGAGGCTTTTGTTTACTAAAGAAGACTTTACGTGCTTTATAATTAAGTCTTTTGAGACACAGGTAGCCTCTGTAAATGTCCTAAAAGTCTTATATTAAAATGTATCAGTCGCCTCACTACGTAGCTTAGCAGCCTTTTTAGGAAAGTGCTATCTCTATATTCGAGAAGACTCTATACCACCTGGAAGCCATGACATGAGAGAGAGAGAGAGAGAGAGAGAGAGAGAGAGAGAGAGAGAGAAAGAGAGAAGTAAATAAATAGCGAAATGAAAATAATATGATAACAAAACTGTTTTAAAGAAATTGAGAATTATATATTGAGAGAGAGAGAGAGAGAGAGAGAGAGAGAGAGAGAGAGAATAAATAACTGAGAGAAAATAATATATAAGGACAACAAAGAACTAAATAAATAGAGAAGTGAAAGTATTGATATATATAAGGACAGCAAAACTGTTAAAGAAAATATAAATGATAAATCAAAAGAGAGAGAGAGAGAGAGAGAGAGAGAGAGAGAATAAATAACTGAGAGAAAATAATATATATAAGGACAACAAAGAACTAAATAAATAGAGAAGTGAAAGTAATGATATATATAAGGACAGCAAAACTGTTAAAGAAAATATAAATGATAAATCAAAAGAGAGAGAGAGAGAGAGAGAGAGAGAGGAGAGAGAGAGAGAGAATTGAACAAATAGCGAAGTAAAAAACAATAATATATATAAGGACAACAAAACTGTTAAAGAGAATCATAAGCTGTCATTCAAATATAATAACGAATTAAGAATTAAATCTTGATATAAGATGTAATTAATGTTATATATTTATTGAAAATTCAATTCAAGATACAAGAATACAAACAATGTTAATTTCAGAGAGAGAGAGAGAGAGAGAGAGAGAGAGAGAGAGAAGCCCTTTCATGGACACAAATCGAGTGATTATCTCTCTCTCTCTCTCCCTCTCTCTCTCTCTCTCTCTCTCTCTCTCTCTGGAACGCCCTCTACTTCCCAACCGAGTATTGTTGCTAGCCAATGAACTGACTAGACAAGCTGGAAGCGCAGGACCCACGATATACAGATTATACGAAGTTTCACTTTTTTCCGAAGGGGAGAGAAAGAGAGGAAGGGTTGGAGGGATAAAATAAGAGAGAGGAACTTATTGTTACTTCAGCTGTTGTTTCAAAACCCGAGAGTGTCTTAAAAAAGCTTTATTCGACTGTTTATATAAAAAAGTAAAAAATATTCCTTTATGCTCTTTACGGTGTTCCTTAGCTCAAGATGACTCCACCATTAGCATAAATTTTATGGCTGTATAAGTTTATAAGCGGAGGGTCTTTTAGGCTAATTATTAATTTGGGGTTGGTGATGGGGGGGGGGGGATGGGGATTTACAACAAGGTTTCCAAGTTTTCTAGATGAGAAAAGGCAAACTTCAAATCAACTTTAGCTTTAAAAAGAGAAACCCATTAGTAGAAAAAAGTCCAAAAATATAGCCTTTAATGACAACCATTTTCATGATATTACTGAAAGCCAACCAATTTCAAAAGGCCAAATTCGAATTTTTTGGCCCGAAAAAGGCCAGCCTGGCAGTAATGATTTGCAATGTCTGGCCAAAGAATAAGAAAGGTAAAAGGATCATGATAAAATTATGAAGAAACCTTTAGCTTTTATAATGCAAGAGTAAAATTCGAAAAATAAAAAAATACCTCCCCCGTATGGCTCAAAAGTAAGAGAATATAGATAAGTTTAAGTAAGAGCCGAACCTAACGTCAAAACAACTAAAAAAAGACAAATGAAGTGACACAATGCATAAGGCAACAGATGTTGCCATCATTCAAGTTATCTGTGACAAGCGTGACTATCAATCTTGCATTGCAAGTTTGGAAAACAATGGGTGTGAATATAGAAGTGCAAGAGGAAGCCCTTGAAGTTAGAGAGAGAGAGAGAGAGAGAGAGAGAGAGAGATCGTTGAGCTGGGAATTCCTTTATCAATAACACAAACATATATATATATATATATATATATACATATATATATATATATATATGTGTGTGTATATATATATATATATATATATTTATATATATATACAGTATATATATACAGTATACATATATATCACGTGAGCATGTGTGCAAAGAGAGAGAGAGAGAGAGAGAGAGAGAGAGGGAGATCGTTGAGCTGGGAATTCCTTTATCAATAACACAAACATATATATATATATATATATATAATGTGAGCATGTGTGCAAAGAGAGAGAGAGAGAGAGAGAGAGAGAGAGAGAGGGGGGGGGAACAAAACTCCGAATCTCGTTAGCTTAATGAATACACAACGATTGAGCTGTAAATGAAGATCAGGTAGAATTACATGAACCTTTTTCATTTCCATTTTTCTTTTCCATTTTTCATTCCCCTTTTACTTTTCCTTTTTTTCCTTTCATCATTTCCCTTTTTCCCTTCTTCATTTCCCCCTTTTTACCTTTCTTGATTCCCCATTTCCTTTTCCCTTTTTTTCCTTTTTCTTTTCTCATTTTCATTCCCCTTTCTCTTTTCCCTTTTACTTTTTCATTTCCCTTCTTTTCCTTTCTCATTCCTTCTTTTCCTTTTCATTTCCCCTTTTTACCTTTCTTCATTCCCATTTTCCTTTTCCCTTTTTCCTTCATTTCCCTTTTTCCTTTCCTTTCTCATTTCCTTTTTATTTTCTCTTTTTCATTTCCATTTTACTTTTTCATTTCCCTTTTGCTTTTCCTTTTTTTCCTTTTTCATTTCCCTTTTTCTTTTCCTTTTTCATTTCCCTTCATCTTTCCCCTTTTTCATTTTCCCCTTTTCCTTTTTCTTTCATCTTCGAAAACATTTCATTCCTCGTAATGGTGTTTTGTACACATGATGAAATGATGAAACATCTTTTTTATTGTATTCAACAATAACAAACGTGTATATGTACATTCATACTTCAAAAGTTCAAACTTGCAGCAAATTTTTTTTATGTTGAATATGCTGACATAAGTCTTTTTATAGTTTACATATGCAATATATGTTTTAACGCTGTTAATGTTTTTGAAATATCTTATTTTATTTGTTCACTACTTCTTATATCGTTTATTTCCTTATTTACTTTCATCATTGGGCTATTTTCCCTGTTGGAGCCCTTGGGCTTATAGCATCTTTATTTACTTACTAGGGTTGTAGCTTAGCTAGTAGTAGTAGTAGTAGTAGTAGTAGTAGTAGTAGTAACAGCAACAACAATAACAATAATAATAATAATTATAATAATTATAATAATATTATTATTATTAATATACAGTAATAATAATAATAATAATAATAATAATAATAATAATAATAATAATAATACTAATAATAATTATAATAATATTATTATTATTAATATACAGTAATAACTATAATAATAATAATAATAATAATAATAATAATAATAATAATAATAATGTGCAGACATATTTTATTTGGTGGATAATCTCTCGAGTTATTATGAAAGTTATCTACTCTTGTTTCCTATCTTAATTTTAAGTATATCTGATTCTACTCAATATTAATGTGAAAATAATGAGCTTAAAAATTACTTTTACTTTACAAACATTATGTCTTTCTTTTCATTGTTTTACTTTAACTATGAAAATAGGGGTGAACGACATTTGGCATAATAATAATAATAATAATAATAATAATAATAATAATAATTATAATAATAATAATAATAATAATAATAATAATAATAATAATATTAATGATTTCGCTTTATAATAAAGATCAATAGTTCTGGGATATATATATATATATAATATACATATATATATATATATATATGCTGTATATTGTATATATATATATATACATATATATATACATGTATATAATATATATATACATATATATATAGTATTTGTATTTATGCTGTATATATATATATATATACATATATATTTATGCTGTATATATATATAATATATATATACACATACACACACACACATATATATATATATATATATATGTGTGTGTGTATATGATAACGCTCAATTCTCCCCGTCTCTCGGGTTGGGGAAGAGGGAGCAGTCATACCCCGGTGAGAGGGGATGCGTGTGAGTGTGCATAAATATCTGAATATTTAGCCGACATTTTGACGGGTCACGTAGTGTTACTCTTCATAAAATATTTAATTCTTCCCTTGTTTCCTTTCCTCACAGGGCTACTTTCCCTGTCGGGACCCCTGGGCTCATGGCATCCTGCTTTTCCAACTAGGGTTGTAGCTTAGCTAATAATAATAATAATAATAAAAATAATAATAATAATAATAATAATAATAATAATAATAATAAAAGTAATACGAGTGTCAATAATAGTAATAATAATAATAATAATAATAATAATAATAATAATAATAATAATATAATTAATTACGAGCGTTAATAATAATAATAATAATAATAATAATAATAATAATAATAATAAAAGTAATACGAGTGTTAATAATAATAATAGTAATAATAACAATAAAAGTAATACGAGTATTAATAATCAAATAATAATAATAATAATAATAATAATAATAATAATAATAATAATATTAATATGCATATTGCTTTTTACTCCCAGATTCCAAGCGGTGAGAGATTCCATCTCTCGTCACACAAGTTTACCATCAGCAGAAATGAGATTGCAGTGTTGTGCGCAAAAACTAATCGTGGATTGTTGGGGATAACATTGATCAGGTTCTCGTCTCCAGGCAGCGGTGGGGAGTCACATGACGAAGCCTAACTACGGTGACTCGATGGAAGAACTTATTGCGAGTATCATTTTCTTAGCATGTAACGTAACTACAGAAGCTTTTTGAAGTAACATTGGTAGTGAAGCTTAAAAAGTGAATAACGTGGTTGAATAGATATTGCGTGCCTGTAACATCATCTTCAAGTTTTATTTAATTTTGAAATATGTTAATACTAGTGTATGCGACCCGTTAAAAAAGACGGATAAATATTTAGATAGATATATAGTCACCCACAGACATATTTACACGCTGGTTTGGGCAATTTGTGAGAGATTGTTGTTATCTGAGTGGTTGCCGTTCAGCGTGACTGGATGATATATATATATATATATATATATATACATACAGATTCTGGATTTTTATCCTATAGGGAAGACTATTTTAGTACTTTATAATTGTTTAGCATTATTCTATACTTGATTTTTCAAATAAGGCGCATTTGCACAGACTCACAAGAGTGCCCGTTTACCTCGGAAAAGTTTCCCAGTAGATCATTTGTTAGAATTATTGTCAAACCTATCAGCTATTAGGAAAGGGTAACCCTGCGAGTCTGTACAAATGCGCTTCATAAAAAATGAATATAGTACTATTATTATTATTATTATTATTATTATTATTATTATTATTATCATTATTATTATTATTATTATTATCATTATTATTATTATTATTACTTGTTAAGCTACAACCCTGGTTGGAAAAGCAGGATGCTATAACCCCGGGGGCTTCATTAGGAAAAATAGCCTAGTGAGGAAGGAAACAAGGAAAAATAAAATATTTCAATAAGGGTAACAACATTAAAATAAATAGCTCCTATATAAACTATAGAAACTTTAACAAAACATGAAGAAGAGAAATTAGATGGAATAGTGTGCCTGAGTGTACCCTCAAGCAAGAGAACTCTAATCCAAGATAGTGGAAGACCATGGTACAGAGGCTATGGCACTACCCACGACTAGAGAACAACGGTTTGATTTTGTAGTGTCTTTACCCTAGAAGAGCGGCTTACTTAACCTAAAGAGTTACTTCTACCCTTCCAAGAGGAATCTGGCCACTGAATAATTACTGCGCATTAACCCTTGGGTGTAGAAGAATTGTTTGGTAATCTTAGTGTTGTCACGTGTATGACGAGTGTGGAGAATATGTGAAGAATACGCCGCCAGACTATTCGGTGTGTGTGTGTGTGCGTGTGTGTGTGCGTAAGCAATGGGAAAATGAATCGTAACCAGAGAGAAGGATTCAATGTAGTACTGTCTGGCCAGTCAAAAGACCCCTTAAATTTGTAGCGGTAGTATCTCAACGGGTGGCTGGTGCCTTGGCCAACCTACTAGTTAATAAGTTTTGGTTTAAAACAAGAATTATATGACAATGGTAACTTTGTCAAGTAATTTGTGTGGTCTTTGATAATAGTTTTTAGTGTTTTTCCCTTGTACTTTTCATTACATTTTAGCTCCACCGTATGAAAATACTCTGAAAAGTACAAGTTTGATTTCTCAAATACCCAAATGAATCTAAATAAATGAAATTCGTCATGCAAAGCGAGATATCATTAGGAATTGAAAACCGAAACTAAACGAATTTTGAATCAAATTGAAACAGAAATTTAGTAAAAAGTTCTCAAAAAATAATCTGGTGAGAAAATTGGTAACGAGTGAAATATCAGGTAATATCAGGAAGGACGCTGGTGACTGGTACAACACATGAACGTAGGCGATGTCAGGCAGGGCAGTCAATCGGGACTACGGTCTATCTCAAAGCCTAAACAAGTTCTTCAAAAAGAAGGCAACCCTGCTTATGCCATACAAAAATGGGAAAAATACATTAATAGATCATGCACTATACATGATTTGTAGCTAACTAAAGTTTGAAACCCGACAAGAGATTTTCATGAAACAATGAGAAATAATAGTTCTATATTAAGTAGAAATGAACCTTGGTTGAATTTAATAATTTCATAGAATTTACGTAATACTGATATATGTCTCATAGAAAGATTTATCTAAATTTGTCAGTTATTGAAATTATTCTATTAGCTTAACTTACATGCTGACTTTATTCAATGCAAAATACAATATCAAGAAAACGCTACATGAGGATTCATGACTTGAAAATAGGGTGAATGGGTTGAAATCAGCTTGCAATTCGATTTATTCACACTGCTTACTAAACCCAACGTTATTAAAATCTAAGCAAATTCAGATCTTTAACTGGAGGGGCACTCAGTAGAGCGCAGACGTCCACCGCGCCAGCTTATATCTACATTTTGCTCGACCTTGACCTTGACCTTGACCTTTAACCGTAACATGTATTAATTGGAGTGGAATGTCATACACTCAAATATGACCTAAGTCTGTCCAGACTTATGGCTTATTGCGTGAATTGGACATTATAATTGACCGTGCCATTGACCTTTGACCTTGACCCTCCAAAATTTAACAATTTCCAGGTTTTTACATACCAGTCAATCCCTATGAGTTTCAAAATTTAACAATTTCCAGGTTTTTTACATACCAGTTAATCCCTACGAGTTTCATTACCCCACGATTAAAATTGTGGTCAGGAAACTGTTCACAATGAAACACACACAAACAAGGGATAAAACGTAACTTCCTTCCAACTTCGTTGGCGGATGTAATTATTCATAACAGCTTACTAAATCATTTTCATCATTAATGAATATATAATAATGTCTGTCTGTTTTTCAATAAATAATAAGAACATAAGGATACGTTTAATGAAATCCTGAATCTTATCCTTAACTTTGAAGGAAATAAAGGAATTAGTCTCTCTCTCTCTCTCTCTCTCTCCTCTCTCTCTCTCTCTCTCTCGTGAAGAGCATATGGTTAAGAAAAGCCTATCTATTGATATCCAGAACCTCCATATCATTATATTTACTATAAAGAAATGGAAAAATCTCACAATATAGAGCTAAATGAGAAAATCATTATATTGATAGAGCTTGTTCTTACCACAAAATAATTATCTGCTATATGGAAAATTCTCTCTCTCTCTCTCCTCTCTCTCTCTCTCTCTCATGAAGAACATATGAATAAGAAAAATCATATCATCACATTTTCAATAAAGAAATGGAAAGTTATGTCAATACAGAGCTAAAGAAAAAGTTACCAAGAAAATTGCATTGACAGAGCTTGATCTTACCCCTAAATAATTATTCACCATATGGAAAATCTCTCTCTCTCTCTCTCTCTCCTCTCTCTCTCTCTCTCTCTCTCTCATGAAGAACATATGAATACGCTAAACCATATCATCACATTTTCAATGAGGAAATGGAAAGTTATGTCAATACAAAGCTAAAGAAGAAATTACCAAGAGAGTTACAGTGATAGAGCTTGATCTTACCCTAAAATATATTTCACCATATGGAATCTCTCTCTCTCTCTCTCTCTCTCTCTCTCTCCCCAAACCATAAATGTGGTCTCGTACAGACCACGCAATAACGGACCAACTTTCCCCATCAAGTCTCTATTTTCACGGAGTCTTTCGGTGCTAAGGGCACAGACCGTCTCCAAGTACCACCTCCATATATGTAAGGAAGGGGAGGAGGAAGGAGGGGAGTAGGGAGAGCGAAAAGTGGGGGACTTTGTCCATAATGGTTACGGAATTGAGGCTTAATGAACAACTCCGCCGTTGTCGTAAAATCGGAAGTGAACGCAACTACTGTTTACTCTTAAAAGTCGTTGGGGACTATGGACATGATTATGTTCGTAAGAGTATATTGTAAATGTATGTTGCTAGGAAAAGAACTTTTAATGAGTAGGCTTCAAGATAAAATGGGAGTTTTAATGAGGATATTCTGAAATGTAACCGTATACTGATAGGAAATAACTCATGTGTACATCTTAAAATACACCCATATATTGATAAGATGGATATGTACAATAGGGTATACTTCAAATAGTGTATTATTAAATAAGGGAAGTTCTAGTGAGAATATGATTATATTCTGATTTTTTCTTCCAGTGGGAATATTCTAAATTATCCAATAATGAATATTCAGCTCTAAAAAACCCTGCAATAGTAAAACTCTTTATCTAAATATACGTCTGCTGAGGGGTGTCTTTGGAAGGAGACTCCCCACTCCAACGGAACACATATCGAGTTGTGCCTCAGTTTTAAGAGATATTTCTACATCTAGAAAGATAAGCCAGTGGGTGTTTTTTGAGGAAAGAATTGTAGTCCTAAGGCAATAAGCAAGGAGGCATCCACTATCCTCCTTTAAATGATAAATCCAGATTTAAGAAATGTTCACGATCTGTCGTTAAAATAAAATTTCAGATTCAAGGTAACAATAAATACTTTTTGGGACAGGTACTTAGCTCTCAGTGCTGATGTGCAATTTGGACCAAATGGCCTTGATTTGGGATCGGGGAGGCCATTCAGTGGTGAGGTGAAAGTGGAAGAAACTATGAAGTAAGGGTTACAAGAGATTGGGCCCCAGGAAGGAAGAAAGGAAGCGGAGCAAGTAAAGGTCCGAACGAATATTCACGAACCATTTAGAAATGCCTATTGTGCCCCTTGTGGGGTACACTGGTGGCACTACCCCCAACCCCAGAAAGGGATTGGATTACCTGGAAGAATAGAGCGTAATGGGAATCACGAAATAAGGGTCTGCGGAATCTTAATAAAATTCCATAGAGAAGGTTTAGGTTAGGGAGTGAGGAAAGTATGCCATACTTGCATGAAGTTGAGAGATGAAGTTAAGCCATATTTGGCTGGTGAGTGATGAAGTTTAGACAAATTTAGTCTGAAGTTGAGTTTTGAATTAACCCTATTTGTCAGAAGTTGAGTTTGAAATAAGCCTATTTGCCTGAGGTTGAGTTTTGAATTAACCCCATTTGTCTGAGGTTGAGTTTTGAATTAACCATATATGACTGAAGTTCAGTTTTGAATTAACACTATTTGAAGAAGTTTACTTAAGAATTAACCCTATTTCTCGTTATGTTTTGAATTATTCCTATTTGTCAGAAATTGAGTTTTGAATAAATACTATTTGTCTGAAGTTGAGTTAAGAATTAATCCTATTTGTCTAAAGTTGAAGTTTGAAGTAACCATATTTGTCTCAAGTTGAGTTTTGAATTAATCCTACTTCTCTGAAGTTGATTTTTGAAGTAATCTTATTTGTCTTAAGTTGAATGATGAAGTTAAGTCATATTTGTGTACAGTTGAGTTTTGAATT
>NC_090753.1:47587678-47590178 GCF_036898095.1 Palaemon carinicauda
TGACTGAGTTAAAGTCAATTTTCTTACTTGTTATACGAGGCGTCTTAACCCACATTTCAGACCTGGAGGAACAAGACATTGGACGGCGTTGGCTTATGCTACATCGGTCGGCGATGAATCAAAATTTAGACCAAACGCACACCCGTAACCCCACCTATCTAAAATACAGGGACAGCAAGATCAAGTTACCTATTAAAATAGTCCAAGCGGGAACTGAACTCAACTGGTGGTTAGTCATTTTTGATCGAATGAGCTACCGTGACTATCTTTAAGCCTTGTTTGTAAACAACTTATATAATCATGTTAATAAAAGTCAGTCTTGCAAGTAACTCTTACATGTACCATTTCCCATACCATTACAGCCTTGCCTCTCTAAATTCTAGCCCTAATAACTCATATCAAGAACGGCAGGCAATAAAAATCATTCACCCAAGACTAATTGATTGATTTGAGGTTTTCTGGCATCCTGATATCTCAGGTCATTGACGCCGAGAAAAAACAATGTTCCGTCCCTATCATTACGTATTATTATTACTAGGTAAACTACAACCCTAGTTGGAAAAAGCAGGATGTTATATACCCAAGGGCTCCAACATGGAAAATACCTCAGTGAGGAAAGGAAACAAGGAAATAAATAAACTACAAGAGAAGTAGTTAATAATCAATATAAAATTTTTTTAGAACAATGACAACATTAAAATAGATCTTTACTACTACAAGACAGTGGAAGACCATGGTACAGAGGCTATGGCACTACCCAAGACGAGTAACATATAACAAAAGTGTCCAGTGTAGTCTTAGTCATTAGCATCCATTGCCTGGCTCTACCCGGTACTAGCTCAACGGAGAGAGAGAGGGCTTGGGCGCTCATCGTACTCAGATATGGTTAGTCAAAAGGACGCTGTTCTGTTTAATGGTTTAAAGTCCACTCATAAATGGCAGAGGTATGGGACAGTGACATTGCCCTATCAAGCACGACAATGCCCTAGAGACTGACCATATTTACATATGATCAGCACCCAAGACCCCTCTCCACCCAAGCTAGGAATCAAGGAGGGCCAGATAATGGTTCACAAGAGTGGTGAGATTGCAGCAAGCAAAGGAACTAACGGGTTTGAGCAAAACTCGAACCCCAGTCTGGCGTTCGCCAGTCAGGGACGTTACCACATCGGCCACTTCAAACCCCTTGCGTCTTTCATTCATAAGTCACCTCTAAACAAAAAAAATATTGTAAGTATAATCAGTATTCCTTGGAGACCACTTAAAAATTACCCAGAAACAAACAACTAGAAACCTTGGGCTGTTTACCATCTCTCTTAGGAAAACTAGGGAAACGAAATATGCAACAGGTGTTCTCGTACAGGGCATTCTAATGTACAAGTGCCAATTAGTTCCATTCGATCGGACTAATTTTGGAAGTACTTCAACCCCACTAAATTTACAAAGCGGATTAAGTCGCAAGTATGAGGAAATGAAAGAGGATGCAGATAATAAGGAAATGCGAAGAAGAGGATGAAGGGATGGGGTGGATATTAAGGGAAAACAGACGAAAATTAATAGGAAAGGTAAGGTGTAAAAAATGGGGAATTAATATTTGTTAATGAAGAGGATATGAAGACCAGTTGTTGTAATGATAAGGGTGATTTATATTACTTATATAATACTACAGTAAATGTCATTGTCACGAGAGAGAGAGAGAGAGAGAGAGAGAGAGAGAGAGAGAGAGAGAGAGAGAGAGAGAGAGAGAGAGAGAGAGAAGATGCACTTTACTTTTCTTTAATGTCTATAGGTAGTAGATTGGTAAGGCACCAGCCACCCGTTGAGATACTACTTTAGGAGTTATTGGGTCCTTTGACTGGCAAGATAGTACTACATTGGATCCCTCTCAAATCAAAATATAGATAATCTTCAGTCACTCGAAAAAGATGTAGAGTTCCAAGTACGTTCTAGTTGGTGGGTCCAAGTCCAGAGATCCACATCACACCAGGTCACCATCATATCTTATGGCGCCAATGTTGAACCTACAGGAGGACGTTATCTTTTGCCTTTCTGAGGTCTTGATCTGAGCAATGAGTGTCCAATGAGCACCCTCGTACGATGTGTTCAATTGTTTTGTAGTGTTGCCCAAACATGGGCATTCAGGGTTGGTGGCTAATCCTCATTTGTGGAGGTTATCTCCAGTTTTGATCATTTTTATCCTTTGGTTATGACTCGTTTTCCTTTATCTATACATACACCAAATAGTCTGGCCTATTCTTTACGAAATCTCCTTTTCCTCTTACATCTCCCAACACAAAGCGAACCGAACAATTCTTCACTCATGGGGTTAACTATTACACTCCAATTGTTCAGTGACTACTTTGGTGATCAGCTTTTCTAGGACACTCCAAAATCAAAATATTGCTCTCTAGTCGTGGGCAGCGCCATAGCCTCTGTACCATGGTCTTCTGCTGTCTTGGGTTAAAGCTCTCTTGCTTTAAGATACACTCAGGCGAACTAT
>NC_090753.1:47595178-47602678 GCF_036898095.1 Palaemon carinicauda
GGGAAAGGTGTGTTTGAGGGTTATCTGGCATGATCTAAGTGATCTGAGAAGAACACATCTTTTGTACTTGGTAGAAAAAACGTCGTTCATATTCAGTGTAGAAGATCTTTGCTACGTGGTCATCTGTATACAGATCTGTATACAAGGGATGTATTATGAAGAATTTTGTTATGATAAATAATAATAATATTAATAATAATAATAATAATAATAATAATAATAATAATAATAATAATAAAATCTGAAACCCATAATGATCACAATGAAATATGTAAAATAAAATAATAATAATAATAATAATGCTAAAACCATAATAAAATAATAATAATATTGAAAATTATAAAAATAATGATAGTAATAAATCTAAAATATATTAAAAATAATAATAAATCTAAAAATATAATAATAATAAAAAAAATAATAATAATATTAATAATAATATTAGTAATAATAACAATAATAATAATAAACTAAAACAACAATAAAATGATAATATTGAAAATCATAATAATAATAATGATAGTAATAAATCTAAAATATACTAAAAATAATAATAAAACTAAAAATATAATAATAATAACAATAATAATAGTAATAATAATAATAATAATAATAATAATAATAATAAAATAATAATAATATTGAAAATTATAATAATAATAATGATAGTAACAAAACTAAAATATTTTAAAAATATTAAATCTAAAAATTTAATAATAATAATAATAATAATAATAATAATAATAATAATAATAATAATAATGATAGAGTGATTGGAATGTCTATGTATTGATATATGAACGGGATTTTAAGATTATGTGAGACATTTTGAATATTGTTATCTGTAGTAGCGGAAAATTTATCAATGGAAAGAGAAACATTATGTGAATAATAATAATAATAATAATAATAATAATAATAATAATAAAGTAATTTGCAATTTATATAAATTGATCTACATTATACATGAAGGACCTAAAGGGAGCAACTGAATTTAAGAAGAAATTAAAGACATTACTTTTCACAAGATCATATGATTTGGAAGATGCTACAATCAAAGAATTGTATAAGTTAGTATGAAAATGTTTCTTTAGATGATTAATATGGACCCGCCCGAGAAGTAGTTCACTGGACTACAGTTGAGGGTCGGATTTAAACCCAAAACAAGTAAGCAAGCAAGTAAGTACAGTAGGAATGGAAATTTTTATATTGTATGAAACAAGTTAAATTTGATTATTGCGTGAATTTCAAAGTTTCTCTTAGGTAAGTTGCATCATCACATTAAAACAACGTTTAAAGGTTTTAAATGCCACTCATGAATGGCAGAGGAAAGGGGCAGTGACAATGCCCTATCGAGAAGGATAAAGCCCTAGAGACTTTCCATACATATACAGTATATGTGATCAGCGCCTAAGCCCCCTCTCCACGCAAGCTAGGACCAAGGAGGGCCAGGTAATGGCTGCTGATGACTCAGCAGATAAAACTACAGGCTTCCCAAACTGGATGGAGGATCCTTAGCTCACAAGGGTAGTGAGGTTGTAGCGACCAAAGAAACTAATGAGCATTGACTTTGAAATAGCCACTTCATATTGCATTTCAACATAGATAACAATTTCACTCTAAGGCCGGGAGCACACTAGCGACTCTGTGGCGCCACAAAGCCACAGCATCGTGTGGCGGGGATGTGGTCTCCCATAGGTTTTCATTGTCTTCAAGTTTTGCCGCGCAACCTAACGACTGTGGCAAGCGACTGTGGCTCTCTGTCGCTCATCCCTGCCACAGGCGTGGCCTGGCTTTGAAAACAATGGAAACCTATGGGAGACCACATCCCTGCCACACGATGCTGTGGCTTTGTGGCGCCACAGAGTCGCTAGCATGCTCCCGGCCTTAGTCTTATTATGAAAGGGAAAATTCTTTATTGTAGTCACCTTTGGAGGGACCATTTAATTGATGTCCTTATTACTAAAATATTTCTTTATCTTAATCACGATAAACTTGACATTAAAATTAATAATCCACTTATCATACATATCATTGAAATTATAGTTTTTCATTGTAATCTAGATAAACACATCAAGACGAGAAATCATTATTATCATTATCAGTGAAATAAACGTTTTTCACTTTAGTTACGATACGATTATTGTCATTATCATTGAAATAATTGTTTATCATTCTGATTAAAAAAAAAAAAACTTATCAATGAAACTGACCATTTCATAATTGTCATCATCATTGAAATGATTATTTATCATTCTAATTAAAAAAAAAATATCATTGAAATTAACCCTTTCATTATCGTCATTATCATTTCGTTATCATCCAACAAATCGAAATAATCACTTTCCAGGTCATCGTCATCATCACCATCATCAGCATCATCCAAAGTCATCCCAAAGTGGAATACACATAAACACCCACTTAACCCTCATCTACTCTCATCCTTCAATTAGAGTAAGATCCTCTAGGACAGGCACAGGCAACTGTTCGTGAACGATCGTTCTAGCGAGTGAGGGCCGCATGATAATTAACGTATGCAAGATATATCACTTTCCCAAGATATACCGTATTTTTTTCTTTTGGCAATTTTTTCAATGTTTTATTTGTCTTGCTGTGAAAGTTTAGGGAAAACTGAAATCTCTTTCATTATTTCCTAGTACAGTTTGTATACATGCGTGCGCGTTTATGTTTATGAGCGTATTATTAGACACCCGATAAGAATATTATTATTATTATTATTATTATTATTATTATTATTATTATTATTATTATTATTACTACAAAAATAAGTAAATATAATTTCAGTAACCTATATGGTCTCGAGGGCCGCACAAAAATACTTCGGGGGCCGGATATGACCGCAAGTAGCCCATATTTGCCCTAGGAGCAACCACAGACCCAATCAAAACCTTGCATAAAAAAGGGAGAATAACTTTCCATGTTTTTCAAGAAAGATGAAAATACATTTTCTTTTAACAAAAAAAAAAAAAAAAAAATAAAAAAAAAAAAAAAAAAAGAAAGGAACTCCGAAGAGGCCTATAAAAAGTTCCGATCAAATCTGCACAGGCCAACGCGTCACTCGTCAAAACATGTTTACCATTTCAAGGTAATGACATCACAGGGGATTACTCATGCGGTCCCAAAGTGTCTTGTGAATGATTCATTCTTTTATCCTTTTTTTTTTTATTCGAACCATGAGGTAGAAACGCCAGAATTGCGCTGAGCATTATGACGCCAGCAATGTAAAATTCAATTAATTCATATTTTTTCTTTTCAGCGATAGGATTTATCTGAATAGGAATGTCCCTCTTTGGTAATTCTTGTAAATACAAATCTTTTTTTTTTTTTCAACAATAGGATGTATCCGAATAGGAAAGTCTTTCTTTCGTAACTCTTGTATACACATTTTTTTTTTAAACAATAGGATTTATCTAAATAGGAATGTCTCTTTCGTAATTATTATTATTATTATTATTATTATTATTATTATTATCATTATCATTATTATCATTATTATTATTATGACTTGCCAAGCTTTAACCCACGTTGGAAAAGCGGGATGCTATAAGCCCAGGGGCCCCAACAGGGAAAATAGCCCAGTGAGGAAATTAAACAAGGAAAAATAAAATATATTAAGAACAGTAACATTAAAATAAATATTTCCTACATGAACTATGAAAACTTTAACGAAACAGGAGGAAGAGAAATGAGATAGAATAGTGTGCCCGAGTGTTCCCTCAACCAAGAGAACTTTAAGCCATGACAGTGGAAGGTCATGGGACAGAGGTTATGGCACTACCCAAGACTAGAGAACAATGGTTTGATTTTGGAGTGTCCTTTGTATATACAATTTTTTTTCCAACAATAGGATGTATCTATATAGGAATGTCATTTTTTTAGTAAATCTTTTATATAAAAATTCTTCTTAGTTCATGACCATCACTTTGACCCATTTACAAAAATAATACCCCTAACATTAATCATGTTTTAACCTTTCAATGAAATGCTTCTTGCTCTCCTTTTACGTAAAATCCTCCATTTCTAGTCTCTACACATGACCAGTTCACTCTGATACTCTTATAATAATTGAAATAACATTTCAATCACATATATTTCCCAGCATTTATTTTTTCTTCAACATTAATGCCGATAATATATTTAATAGTTTCCAATTTTTATTTTCATTCTGTAATCTCCTTACACGGACAATTTTTCCATGATGTTTTCACATTTTCTAACTTCTACTTCACACTCACCTTCTGCAAACTTCTGCAGACACCCTGCTACCTTATTTCCTTCGATATTTTAAGACCTTGAAGGTCGCTCATGAGTGGCAGATGCAAGGGCCAGTGACAATGATCTATCATTCAAGACAATGCCCTAGACTCCTAGAGACTTACGACATATATACACATGATGAGTGCCCAAGCCCCCTCTCCCCACAAGCTAGGACCAAGGAGGCCCAGGCAATGGCTGCTGAGGACTCAGCAGGTAGACACAGAGGCTCCCCCAAAACCCTAATCCTTAGCTCACAAGGATGGTAAGGTTGCAGCGACCAAAGGAAGTTAACGAGTTTGAGCGGGACTCGAACCCCAGTCTGGCAGTCTGGCACCAGGCAAGAACGCTACCACCAGGCCACATCAACCCCAAAGGTTAGGTTTCTTTCTTTATCTCTCCAGTCATCTGTTACATCCAATTTCGAATGTATTTGTGAATAGATCACTTTCAGTTCTTCAAGCTTATCTCTTACAGTTACGCTTATAACCTGACCTTAGTTAATGTTAATTTTTAACATTTATAAGCAAGAAAATAGTGGTATTTAGGTTCCCGACCATTGTGAAAACTTCGTCTCCTCACATGTCCACCTGGCTCCTAATGGACAAAGGATAAAGGCTTATTGAGAAAACGTGTGTGTGTGTATGTATGTACGTATGTATAAATCTATATATATACACACACACACACACACACATATATATATATATATATATATATATATATATATATATACACACACACACACACACACACACACACACACACACACATATATATATATATATATATATATATATATATATATATATATATATATATATATATATATATATATATATAGGTATACAGTGTATACACAGACACGGTCACATTCATTATTCAACTACTCAATTGTAGAGCGACGCCATGAAACCATATAGGTGGCGTGTTTGCGTGCGCACGCAAACACCCTTTTAGCTACTAATAAGCTCCTAATCTACACTTAAACACCTACCTAGCACGCAACACACACACACACAAAAGGAAACAAACACAAAAGCATAATTGTCAATGGCGTCCCTACTCTAACCAACCAGTGGGTGAACAAGGCTAGCTGCCCGTCTCCATCCAACCAACCGTGTGACAGACATCACGTGACCTGCCCTCGTAACGAGGGGTCATGGTTATAGGAGGCAACGATCCTACTTGATTAATTAGGTCTGGGACCAGGACCATTAACATCGCCACGGCCATTGTTCTCCCAATCAAGCTGTATTCCCAAAATTTGCATCATGACTTGGATGGGGTCACGAATGGGGAATATATGCCTATTATAATGATTTTAACAATTATCATCAAAGCTAAAATTGAAATTGAAAAGGGGAAAAGTTTAGCCTAGTATTATTGTTATTGATATCTTTATCGTTATTATTATTATAAAATACTCAACCCCCCAAAATGTAGGAAATGCATTTCAAAGAAAATAATCATTAAAGATTCAAAGAAACCACATAATCAGGCACAAGTAAGAAATAATTATATATAAACACACCCATATATATACACATACACACATATATACATACACACACACACACACACACACACACACATATATATATATATATATATATATATATATATATATATATATATATATATATACACAGTATAAACACACAATATCACAGTATTAGGGAACTGTTGATTACTAAAACATCACCAAGCTTAAAATATTGATAAGTAACTGATATATATATATATATATATATATATATATATATATATATATATATATATATATATATATATATATATATATATGTGTGTGTGTGTGTGCGTGTTTGTATGTGTGTCCTTATTTCACCTGTCTTAAGACATCCGTAACACAATTTTTCATCTCAACCAAATCATCTCCAATTCAAAAATTTCCCTCGACCCGATTCCTAATAAGAGCTAAAGGCATGTAAAACCTCATAATCAATCTCCACTACAGTTGAAGCACCAAGAACCTGGGATCTCATACATCACTCTATTCTGGTGTGAGAAAGGACACGCCTGTCAAAAATGATCAATTCGAGCTATTATTCATAATCTAAAGATAGGCCTAACACATTGTTTTCATTCTGTAGTACATCTGGTTTTCTAACTTCTTGGCAGAGCATTAAGTTATGCCCCTGACTCGCAATCTGCTTGACGGAGGTTCGAGACCCATTCAAGGTCGATAGTTTCTAGTTGTGTCTGAGACCTCACAATCATTGTGAGCTAGGGGAAGCCTACGAGTCTACCCGCCGAGTCATCAACAGCCATTGCCTGGCCCTCCCTGGTGTTAGCTTGATGGAGAGGGAGGCTGGGGTCCTGATCATAATGTACTGTATATAAGGTCAGTCTTCCAGATATTGTGCTGTCCATAGCCTACGCTATTCATGAGTGACCTTTAAAGCTTTGGTCTGGGTATAACAGGTGAATGAACTTTATTCGTATCTTAATTGAAAGTTTTAATTAAGAGGATAAGAAAATCCCTATTTTTTCTAAAGTAACATTACTTCAGACACCAATGAAATCTACAGAATATAAATCCCACTTGTGCATCCATGGAGTTTATTCCACTTATAGGTATGATTATATTCCACTAATTTCTTACACACGAGTTCAGAAATTTCTTATTAACCCCGCTAACGAAGATGGAAAGGAGGTTGTGTTTTACCCCCTTTTTGTGAGTGTTTGTTTGTGAACATCTTCCTGGCCACAATTTTAATGCGAATGAAACTTGCAGGGTTTAACTGTTATGTAAAAAGCTGGAAATAATTAAATTTTGGAAGGTTAAGTTAAAAGGTCAAGGTCACGGTCAAGCAAAATGTCCAATTCACGTAATCAGCCATAAGTTTGGACATCGTTGTCACAAAGACTTCAAACCTGGTTCATATTTGAGTGTATGAAAATCCACGCCAATTAATAACGTTAAGGTCAAAGGTTAAGGTCAAGAAAAGATCGAGAAATAAGCTGGGCGCAGCGGAGGTCTGCACCCTACTGAGTGCCCCACTAGTTCTTTCTGTTTTTATGTATATATGTATGACAGAAAAAGACCAACATGGATACGACAGCAAACTAAAGTAGAGGATATTCTTACATTATGTAAGAAAAAGAAATGGACATTGGCAGGACATATAATGAGAATGACATAACAGATGGACATTTAAAATAACAGAATAGGTCCCTAGAGATTGCAAAAGAAGCAGGGGA
>NC_090753.1:47612678-47625178 GCF_036898095.1 Palaemon carinicauda
AAGAATCAGCTGTGAGAAGATGGCGGCCAATCACGATGCTTGAGGGCGGAGCACGTTGAAGATTTTGAGCTTGATTTCAGCTGCTTCCGTTAAATTGTCCATAGCCAGAGCTACTCACGATCGAACTTTAAACCTCATCTGCTTTTATGAATCAACTGCAAAGGACTATACTGTACTTTCCTCTTGGTAAGGGTGGAAGAGACTATTTTGCTGTGGGAAGCTGCTTTTCTAGGCGGGCACTCCAAAATCAAATCATCATTCTCTAATCTTAGGTAGTGCCATAGCCTCTGTACTACGGTCTTCCACTGTCTTGGGTTAGAATTCTCTTGCTTGAGGATACACTCGGGCACACCTTTTTAATCTTATTTCTTTTCCTCATTATTTTGGAGTTTATAAAGATTATACTGTATATGAAAGATCTAATCTAATATTTTTGCTGTTCTTCAAATATTTTATTTTAATAGTTGACTACTTCTCTTGTAGGTTATCTATTTCTCTGTTTCCTCCTCTCACTGAACTATTTTTCCCTGTTGAAGACCTTGGGCCTATAGCATTACGCTTTTCCAATTAGGGTTGCAGCTTAGCTTATTACAATAAATATCGCTGAGGACTTTGAAGCGTGAAGTAGGACATGATGAATGGAGAAGTATTGATTTAAAAGCTCAAGTTAGAGACGACTGGCGAAATCTAACGAAGGCCATTTGAGTCAATAAGCGTAGGAGGAGATGAAATATATATATATATATATATATATACATATACATATACATATATATCATATATATACATATATATTATATATATGCATATATATATATATATATATATGTGTGTGTGTGTGTGTGTGTGTGTGTTTATGTGTGTGTGTATGTGTGTGTGAGTGTAAAATCCTTTAAACCCGAAATGAACTATTTACTTTACGACTCCAAAAGTATCACCGACTGCCCAACAGCAGGTTTGATTAAGAGAAAAGATTATGCAAATCCCATAATTAAACAAAGACTGAGAGAGAGAGAGAGAGAGAGAGAGAGAGAGAGAGAGAGAGAGATGAAGCTGGCCAAAATGAAGTAAATAAGTTAAGCTATTTATTTCAATAAAAAATTCAGTGAATTTCATTATTTTTCTTTAACCTCTTTTCCCAAAATGTTAAAAAGTTAAACACGAAAAAGCTATTTTGGGAAAACATGAAATCATGAATGAAAATATAATTCTAAATTAAATTGTTGAAGGTTTAAATAAATTGTATAATTCAAAGATATATATATATATATATATATATGTATATATATATACAATTTATAAATATATAGATAAATATATATATATATATATATATACATATATACATACATATATACAGTATATATATATATATATATATATACATATATACATACATATTAAAGTATTTACAAATACAATAAACATTTATGTATAGACTTATATCGGTTCGTACAAATTCATTTATAGCTAAATTCTTTCTTAAAATTGTACGTACATTCTTGTTGATAAATCAATATATACACACAGACACACACACACACACACACACACACATATATATATATATATATATATACATACATACATATAAATCATACAAATTTCTACCCTTAAGGTTAGTGTGAGCAAAAAAGTTCTTGAAGGCATATTTGCAAAGCTAAATGATATATATTATATCCAAGCATATTAAGGTCTACTTAAAACTAGATAAAACAATTGCCCTAAGCAAGAAATTTGGTAAAGGGCCTCACGGACACCTCAGCCTAATTGGAAGCCTTAAGAAGTGACCACGTGGTGTGGTTAATGAAGAGAAAAAGTCCGCGTGTGTCTCTAATTACTGGAAGAAAATGAATGAACCCATTGATAAAAAAAAAAGTTTGTTGGACACTAAAACTTTCCATGAAACTTGAGGTTTTGGACATTATAAGAATTTTAATAAAGTATATGTAGGGCTATTTTAATGTGTGTGTGTGTGTGTGTGTGTAGGCTATATATAAATATATATATATATATATATATATACATATATATGTGAATATATATATATATATATATATATATACATATATATATATATATATATATGTATATATGTACATACTGTATATAGACAGTATATATATATATATATATATATAATGAAGAGACAGTGGCATCCTAAACTCGAAGATAGTTTCTCTTCGGACACACTGTCCTTCAGATAGTTTTCAAGATAACAGCAGAAATACATTTACTTTTCTCCATTTATTGTTTGGTGTCGACACGTGTTTCGGAACACTTTGCGACCCTTCTTCAGGACTACTTTGAGTTTTGGAATTACACTCAAATATAAAGGTTATGGTGGTGAAAATTTGATACAAAATTATTTTGATATTCGGAAAAACATTAAATTATAGATAAAAAAAAATTCTAGATCATTTTTAAATACATAAATGATTTTTCAAAAGGCTGCATATATATATATATATATATACATACAAATAAAGAGAGAGAGAGAGAGAGAGAGAGAGAGAGAGAGAGAGAGATTGTTAATGAATATACTTACTTAGGGCAGACAATGTGTTTCCCTAGGACACGAAAACGAAATTAAACGAATGATAATTATGGGATGGAGAGCTTTTGGTAAAGAAAATGAGATTATGAAAATTGATATACCATTTTCTCTAAAAAGAAAAGTATATAATTAGACGGTCTTATCAGTATTAACTTATGCATAGGAAACTTGGAACCTTAACAAAACCTTAGAACATAAACTAGTTAATACTCAAAGATGGATGGAATAATGATGGGATTAACATTTAGAGACAAAAAGAGCAACATGGATGCAAGAACAAACTAAAGTAAAGGAAATGGGCAGGACATAATGAGAGTAACAGACAATAGATGGCCATTAAGAATAACAGAACAGGTCCTAGAGATTGCAAAAGAGGCAGGGGAAGGAAGGGAAGACGATGGATTTACGCGCTAAGAACATTTGCTGGTATGCACTAGCAAAAAAAGACCATGTACAGTAGAAGAAAATGTCGGAGGCATTTGTTCTACAGTTGACTTGTTACGGCTGATGATGATGATGATGATGATATATATATATATATATATATATGTATATATATATATATATATATATACACAAAATACCATAGGAGCATTAGAAAGATAAAAAAAATGAAAAAAAAAAAAAACACCAGAAGAGTAGAGACTTACGGTTGATTTAACAAGTAATAAAAGATAAAAAAGGTAATGCATATCAATTTCACACGCCCCACTACCTTTTATTTATCCTAGTTAAAAGCCATTCACAACTGTCTGGACCGAAGGTGCATATGTCAGCAGCGTTAAACAGCCTAACAAGCGAGAACCTAGTGCTGCTCCATTTCGCCATGGCCTCCAATTTGGGTTGAAAGCACTGGAAACTGTAAAGACGTTCAACTACGGATTGTTCTTCACGTAATTATACATACATCCGTTGAGTAACTAACTAGGGAGGCTTCATCATACCCCTTCACAAAGACCCATAAACATGACCCATGACCTACAACATGACCCAAGACCTGAATTACTTTTTCCTTTTGTAAACGAGTCTCTCATTGTTAGTTCAACTTCAGGGTTGTGGTTGCCGATGTGGTAACGTCCCTGACTGCTGAACACCAGACTGAGGTTCGAGTCCCGCTCAAACTCGTTAATTTCTTTGGTAGCTGCAACCTCACCATCCTTAAGAGCTAAGGATGGGGGCTTGAGGTGAGCCTATAGGTCTATTTGCTGTGTCATAAGCAGACATTGCCTGGCCCTCTTTGGTCCTAGCTTGGGTGGAAAGGGGGGCTTGGGCGCTGATCATATGTATATATGGTCAGTCTCTAGGGCAATGTCCTGCTTGATAGGGCAATTGCACTGACCCTTGCCTCTGCCATTTATGAGTGGCCTTTAAACCTATAAACTAGAGGATTGAGGTAGATTTCTGTTCTCCTGGTCTGGAACTTTTTGTTTCTCGTTGCAAAGAATATCAAGAATCAAAGGACATTCAGGAGTTTTACATACGGAATTAAGTATTTCATGACGTAGGTTAATGTGGGTAAGGGTTAGATTGGGTAGGGAATGTTGGGCGTTTGTCAGTGCATATGGGCCAGGTAGTGGGAAAGGCGAAGAAGAGTGGAATGAGTTCTGGAATGAATTAACTTGGTGTGTAGAGGGACTGGGTAGAAGGAATTATGTAGTTGTCATGGGTGACTTAAATGCTAGAGTGGGCGCTGGAGAGGTAGAAGGTGTCATTGGGAACTATAGCGTACCAGGTGAAAATGAGAGTGGTGAGAGACTGGTAGATATGTGTTGAGCAAGAGATGGTGATAAGTAATAGCTTTTTCAAAAAGAAAG
Source organism: Palaemon carinicauda (assembly GCF_036898095.1). Taxonomy (NCBI): domain Eukaryota; kingdom Metazoa; phylum Arthropoda; class Malacostraca; order Decapoda; family Palaemonidae; genus Palaemon; species Palaemon carinicauda. Next base: position 47,617,050 of record NC_090753.1, read on the forward strand.
ATAAAAATAAGTATACATGGGTAAGAGTGGCAAATGGAAGAGTAGTAGAAAGGGCATTAATGGATTATGTGTTGATAACTAAAAGAATGTTTGGAAGATTGAAAGACGTGCACGTGTTAAGGGGTATGGCTAACGGTATGTCTGATCATTTTTTGGTGGAAGGAAAATTAGTTGTAGCAAAAGAATGGGGGAATAGAGTAGGTGGATGTAAAAGGGAGGTAGTGAGAGTTGAAGAGCTAATAAAACCGGGGGTAAAAAGTAAATATCAGGAAAGGTTGAAAATGATATATGACGAAGTGAAAGTAAGAGAAACTGGCAATTTAGAGGAGGAGTGGAAGTTAGTAAAAGAAAATTTTGTTGGGATTGCAAGTGATGTGTGTGGAAAGAAGGTTGTTGGAGGCAGCATGAGGAGGGGCAGTGAATGGTGGAATGAAGGAGTGAAGGTAAAAGTGGAAGAGAAAAAGAGGCTTTTGAAGAATGGCAGCAGAGTAATAGTATAGAGAAGTATGAAAAATATAAAGAGAAAAATGTGGAAGTAAAGCGCAAGGTACGTGAGGCAAAGAGGGCAGCTGACCTGAGGTGGGGTCAGGGATTGGGTCATTCATATGAAGAGAATAAGAAGAAGTTTTGGAAAGAAGTGAAGAGAGTAAGGAATGCTGGCTCAAGAATTGAAGAGACAGTGAAAGATGAAAATGGAAGGTTGTTAAAAGGAGAGGAGGCAAGGAAAAGATGGGCAGAATATTTTGAAAGTTTACTGAATGTTGAGGATAATAGGTAGGCAGATATAATTGCTGTTGCAGGTTGAGGTGCCAGTGATGGGAGATGAGAATGAGAGAGAGATTACAATAGATGAAGTGAGGAGAGCACTAGATGAAACGAGAGTAAGAAAAGCATCTGGTATGGATGGTGTGAGAGCTGAGATGTTGAAGGAGGGGGTGTGACTGTACTTGAATGGTTGGTGAGATTGTTTAATATGTGTTTTGTGTTGTCAATGGTACCAGTAGATTGGGTTTGTGCATGTATTGTACCACTATATAAGGGTAAGGGAGATGTGCATGAGTGTTGTAATTCAAGAGGTATTAGTTTGTTGAGTGTAGTTGGAAAATTTTATGGTAGAATAATGATTAATAGGATCAAGGATAAAACAGAAAATGCAATCTTAGAAATACAGGGTGGTTTTAGAAGAGGTAGGGGTTGTATGAATCAGATTTTTACAGTTAGGCAGATATGCGAGAAATATTTAGCAAAAGGTAAGGAGGTGTATGTTGCGTTTATGGATCTGGAGAAAGTAAGCGTATGATAGAGTTGATAGGGAAGCAATGTGGAATGTGATGAGGTTATATGGAGTTGGTGGAAGGTTGTTGCAAGCAGTGAAATGTTTCTACAAAGGTAGTAAAGCATGTGTAAGGATAGGAAATGAAGTGAGTGATTGGTTTCCGGTGAGAGTGGGGCTGAGACAGGGATGTGTGATGTCGCCGTGGTTGTTTAACTTGTATGTTGATGGAGTGGTGAGAGAGGTGAATGCTCGAGTGCTTGGACGAGGATTAAAACTGGTAGACGAGAATGACCATGAATGGGAGGTAAATCAGTTTTTGTTTGCGGATGATACTGTACTGGTTGCAGATACAGATGAGAAGCTTGGACAATTAGTGACAGAATTTGGAAGGGTGTGTGAGAGAAGGAAGTTGAGAGTTAATGTGGGTAAGAGTAAGGTTATGAGATGTACGAGAAGGGAAGGTGGTGCAAGGTTGAATGTCATGTTGAATGGAGAATTACTTGAGGAGGTGGATCAGTTTAAGTACTTGGGGTCTGCTGTTGCAGCAAATGGTGGAGTGGAAGCAGATGTACGTCAGAGAGTGAATGAAGGTTGCAAAGTGTTGGGCGCAGTTAAGGGAGTAGTAAAAAATAGAGGGTAGGGCATGAATGTAAAGAGAGTTCTATATGAGAAAGTGATTGTACCAACTGTGATGTATGGATCGGAGTTGTGGGGAATGAAAGTGATGGAGAGACAGAAATTGAATGTGTTTGAGATGAAGTGTCTAAGGAGTATGGCTGGTGTATCTCGAGTAGATAGGGTTAGGAACGAAGTGGTGAGGGTGAGAACGGGTATAAGAAATGAGTTAGCAGCTAGAGTGGATATGGATGTGTTGAGGTGGTTTGGCCATGTTGAGAGAATGGAAAATGGCTGTCTGCTAAAGAAGGTGATGAATGCAAGAGTTGATGGGAGAAGTACGAGAGGAAGGCCAAGGTTTGGGTGGATGGATGGAGTAAAGGAAGCTCTGGGTGATAGGAGGATAGATGTGAGCGAGGCAAGAGAGCGTGCTAGAAATAGGAATGAATGGCGAGCGATTGTGACGCAGTTCCGGTAGGCCCTGCTGCTGCCTCCGATGCCTTAGATGACCGCTAAGGTAGCAGCAGTAGGGGATTCAGTATTATGAAGCTTCATCTGTGGTGGATAATGTGGGAGGGTGGGCTGTGACACCCTAGCAGTACCAGCTGAACTCGGTTGAGTCCCTTGTTAGGCTGGGAGGAACGTAGAGAGTAGAGGTCCCCTTTTTGTTTTTGTTTCTTTGTTGATGTCGGCTACCCCCCAAACTTGTGGGAAGTGCCTTGGTATATGTATGTATGTATGACTTTCTTATTATATACTCGTACGGAAATGTCAACATCTCTCTCTCTCTCTCTCTCTCTCTCTCTCTCTCTCTCTCTCAATAAATTTCCTTTAGAGACATTCACTATTTTCACTTGAGTGAAGAGAAAAAAAGTTTTGCTTTAATTATGACTTATATTCCCATTTACGTTACCAGTATTAGGTTAGAAATGGATTAATAACAATAATAATAATAATAATAATAATAATAATAATAATAATAATAATAATAATAATAATATATTTTTAGAGTAATAAGCTATAGGGTAGCTAAACCATGGAAAGTGTCTAGAGTCTATGTTACTTTCATTTTGATGGTCTCGGTACACTAATATCATCATCATCATATTTATCACTATCATTTTTAGAAGCAGCAACAGCAGTAACAACAACAGTAGCAACAAGAGCAGCAGTAGTAGTAGTAGTAGTAGTAGTATACATTTACAATTGAATAACCCCAAAAATCCCTAAATGATTATCTTAAAATGTAATTCAAAATTCAAATTTAATCATGCAGTGGTGTATCCAATTTTGAGTAACTCATACAAAAAAAAAAAAAAAATGGAATTAATTTCAATCGTTACTCGAGTGCCGTATGTGGATGAGATCATGAAGTGGGTAGATGGAGATGGTTTGGACATGCTAGTCGCACTCCCCAAGACAGATTACCTCACCAAACTTTCAACTGGGCTCCACAAGCCACTAGAAGAGTTGGAAGAACCATGCCTACATGACTGAGGACTAAGAAGTGTGTATTAAGAGATGGGAAAAATATTAATTTAAAAGATCAAGATAGAGAGGATTGGCGAAATTAAACCCCAGTCTCTTTGCGTCAATAGGCGTAGGAGTGTAGGGCTGGGTGAGGACTATAAAGCGTGAAGTAGGAGATGATTTGAGAAGTATTGATTTAAAAGCTCAAGATAGAGATGACTGACGAAATCTAATCGAGGCTCTTTGCGTCAATAGGCGTGGGAGATGATGATGATGTTAATGTCATCATTAATATCAATATCGTCTTTATTACATTGCTGATCTTCACATGAAAACCATTAGCCATACGATCACTTCCATCACCTGACTGCTAAACCCCAAGATGAACGACGTCTCAAGACACAAATCTCCTCAAAGAGGAATCGTAATTTCTTGTAGTCCAAGCCTCCAAGGGATTAGAATTCAAGAGAGCCTAGTCCTACACGTCATATAGGCCTCCCTTGTTTCTCGGGGGAACAAGCAATTGGCCTATCCCAAAGCTGGAGATGATTAAAACCTACCCTTCGAGCTTCCCCTGCATAATTAAACCGGTGCTGCGTCTAATACTTCTTTAACTTTGCCTTAGACTCCATAGGTCTAACACTGCTCCTCCCCTCCTAAACTCTAACGTACAGTCGACTGTGCCTCGTGGGCCAACTGACGTTATGAGATGGATAAGGTTGCAGCCTCTTGTTTCTTTGTTTTTAATTAAGGGGGAAATTATGGGGTTCGACTACCACATTATGTTTAAGTTCTACATTTCTTCACGAGAACTTACTCTACAGTAATAAGTTGGTCCTCGTCAATCATGGGGGCATAAGGAAAGCTTTAACCCAAGCATAGAGTACATACTTGCGTAAATAGGACACAAATGAATATATGTATACTATGACAATGAAACAATCTCCAATAGATTTAGTAGATTTTAGAACAAAGCCCTCAGAAGGATATTGGGAGTTAAATGGCAGGACAGGATTAAAAATTAAACGATAATAGAGATTACTCGAGTGCCATATGTGGATGAGATCATGATGAGGGGTAGATGAAGATGGTTTAGACATGATCTTCACACTCCCCAAGAGAGATTAGCTCACCAAACTTTTTAAATGAGCTCCACAAGGCACTAAAAGAGTTAGAAGACCCACGCCTACATGACTGAGGACTATAAAGCGAGAAATATTGATTTAAAAGCTCTAAATAGAGATGACTGGCGAAATATAACCGAGGGTCTTTGTGTCAATAGGCGTAGGAGATGATGATGATGATGATACACATGAAGTATATTGGTATACATTCGCTATAGACTACATAATAGGTAAATTCTGCGATCGTAATTGTTATATGACAAAATATATTGGGACACGCACGCAACCTCCTCCCACCAGGGTATGACTATTCCTTCCCTACACGAGGAACGTGGAGGCTGAGAGTGACCGGATATACATATATATATATATATATATACAGTATATATATATATATATATGAGTGTATATATATACATATATATATATATATATATGTATATATATATATATACACTCATATATATATACATATATATATATATATATATATGAGCGTATATATATACATACGTATATATATTTATATATATATATACACTCATATATATATATATATATATGTATATATATATATGAGTGTATATATATATATATATATGTATATATATATGAGTGTATATATATATATATATATATACATATATATGTATATATATATATATGTATATATATTTATATATATAGCCAGACATTTACTATTTATTACACAGGGGAGATTCTTAACGTCAAACATTGCGTATTCATTGTAAACACTTCTTAATATATAATTTTCACATATATATAGAATAATATAATCTTCTTTATTTATTTACATAAACTTTGAAGAGATTCACAATATAAAAAAGTATTATGCAATACGACTAGACGTATCAGGAGTGTAGTAAGCAGTTCTGTGGTGATTACTGGATCACTTTCAATTATTGCCTACGATCTAAAGATCACAGGGTTTTGGGAAATTCGCCTGTAATCAACGACTCTCAAAACCTGGTATATGGAGAACCATGAGCTTGGTTATGAGCAGCTATAGGAATTGAAATTATTGGCCGAAGACTGGCAGATATCTTAAAAAAAAAAAAAAAAAAAAAAAAAAAAAAAAAAGTCTTCATGAAAGAAAAAGTAATTTAAATTTGGGAACATGACAATAATAATTTGAATTTAGGGGAAAAAATAACTTGAAAATGGTAACATGAAAAAAATTATTTGAATTTGGGAACATGAAAATAATCATTTGAATTCAGGAACAAAAGAAATATAACATAAAAGTAGTGACATGAAAAAAAATAATTTGAATTTGGGTACATAAAACTAATAATTTGAATTTAGGAACAAAAAAAAAAAAAAATATTTTGAAAGTGGTAACATGAAATAAAAATCATTTGAATTTGGTAACGGAAAAATAACTTGAAAATGGAAAGAAAAAAAAAATAATTTGATTTTGGGAACATGAAAATAATAATTTGAAGTTAGGAATTAAAAAAAAATACTTAAAATGGGTTGTAACAAGATAAAAATAATTTGAACTTGGGAACATGGAAATAATTTGAATTTAGAAACAAAAACAAATAACTTGAACGTGGTAACATGAAAAAAAAAAATAATTTGCATTTGGGAACAAAAAAAAAAAATAGTTGATTTCTTACATTAAAAAAAAATAATTTTATTTTGGGAACATGAAAATAATAATTTTAATTTAGGAAAAAACAAAAAAAACTTGAAAGTGTTAACATAAAAAAAATAATTTGAATTTGGGAACATGGAAATAATTTCAATTTAAGAACAAAAAACGAAAAAAAAACTTGAAAGTGGTAACAAGAAAAAAAAAATAATTTGAATTTAGGAACAAAAACAAATAAATTGAAAGAAGTAACATAAAAATATAATAATTTGAATTTGGGAACATGAAAATAATAATTTGAATTTAGGAACAAAAAAAAAAAAAAAAAAAAAAAAAAAACTTGAAAGTGGTAACATATAAAAAATAATTTGAATTTCAGAACAAAAACAAATAAATTGAAAGTAGTAACAAAAAAATAATTTGAATTTTGGAACAAAAAATAGATGAATTGAAAATGGTAAAAAAAATAATAATTTGAATTTGGGAACATGGGAATAATAATTTGAATGTAGGAAAAAAATTATCTCGAAATGGCAACATGAAAAAAAAAATTATTTTAATTTGGGAACATGTAGATGATTTGAATTTAAGAAAAACAAAATAACTTGAAAGTGTTAAATTGATAAATAATTTGAATTTTTGAACACAAACCAATGAATTGAAAATGGTAACATGAAATAAACAATAATTTGAAATTGGAAACATGAAAATAATAATTTGATTTTCTGAAAAAAAAAAATAACTTGAAAGTGGTAACATGAAAAAAAATAGTTTGAATTGGGAACAAAAACAAATAAATTGAAAGAGGTAACATGAAAAAGAAATCATTTTGAATTTGGGAACATGAAAATAATAATTTAAATTTAGGAAAAAAAAAAACTTGAAAGTAGTAACATGGAAGAAATAATTTGAATTTGGGACCAAAAAAATAAGCTGAAAGTGGTAACATGATAAAACTAATTCTAATTTAGGAAAATAAATTCAAAAGTGGTAACATGGAAGAAAAAATCTGAATTTGGGAACAAAAAAAAATAACTTGAAAGTAGTAACATGAAAAAATCATTTGAATTTAGAAACAAAGTAAATTGAAAGTGGTAAAGGTAGAATGAAAGAAATAATTTAAATTTTGGAACCAAAAAATAACTTGAAAGCGGTAACAAAAAAAAAAGAATAATTTGAATTTAGTAAAAAAAATAACTTGAAAGTGGTATTATGAAAAAAAATATTTGAATTTGGTTAAAAAAGAGAGAGAAAAAAACTTGAAAGTGGTAACATATAAAAATATAATTTGTAAGTGATAAGAAAATCTGAAAAAATTATAACTTGAAATTGTTTGAAATTGATAACATAATTGAAAAAAAATAACTATAGTTGTAACAAAATTCAAAATGAAAACTTTTGAAAACTTCTGAAAAAGAAATGAGCAAAAACATCTCGTTCTGATTTCCACGAAAACATTTCAATAAAAAAAATTCTATCAGGATAAATAACTAAGAACAACAAACACACAACTTATGAAATAGGATTTTATATTAGATCACTAACCCTATATACAGATGTGATTAGACATAAATTGTATAGGAACTTTTATTGCAATGGTAATTCATCATAACAACTTTACAATTCATAGGAAACTGATATTTTTATCATGTTTTCAACAGTTCCATAAAAGGCCGTGGGAGGTCACTTAGGTCAAAGGCACCCCCGCAAAAAAAAAAAAAAAAAAAAAAAAATTACATTCATAATTTTCACTGATTTGCTTGGAATAAACTTTTGTTTTTACGCTCAAAATAAACCAGAGAGAGAGAGAGAGAGAGAGAGAGAGAGAGAGAGAGAGAGAGATTCCGACAGCTAACTAAGTATAGGCTGCTCCCATTTCTCCTCAACACAAAACACGAACATTAATTAATCACAAATGTAAAAACGGAACTTCGGACTCGATCTCACGCATAGAAATCTCCCTTTCTCTGCCGTCCGTTGTACAAATCCCCTCTGTCGTCAATTTTCATATTAAACGACACCCTTA
>NC_090753.1:47629164-47641664 GCF_036898095.1 Palaemon carinicauda
AGAGTTTTTGAGGGGCGGTTGAGAAATAACGTAAGGAACGACCCCACACAAACAGACGGCAAATAGGATGTGCCAAACAGTGCCTCCTTAGAGGCTCGTTTCCCCGCTGTGCCTGAGGGGGAGGGAGAGGGGGAGGGGGGTTAGGAGGTTTCTTAGGGGGAGGAAAGATAAGTGAAGGAGAGAGACCGTTATGTTGGGTATACCGATATCTTGAAAATAAAACATTTAAATACATTAATGATGTTAAAATTACTAACATAAATATCAATATCATTAAATAAAAATGTTAAAATTCCCGATATATTAACATCATTTCTTAGAATGTTGATTATTCAGAGAGAGAGAGAGAGAGAGAGAAGAGAGGAGAGAGAGAGAGAGAGAGAGAGAGAGAGAGAGAGAGAGAGAGAGCGTGTCTATCACAGATCTCTCAGTAGTGTTTCTTAGAAAACTTCTTGTATGAATTAGCTCTCGGTTTAGTCGAGAGCATGCGAGCGCGCAAATGGCAGATTCACATTAAATTTCAATCCAGAATCCAATTGAAATTAAGTTTACTTATATCATAGCAAGCAGTCATGTACACTATCTATTTCCACCTGTTCATATTTATTTAAATTATTTGTTATTGATAATTTCTTATTGGTCATTATTTGGTGGTCACATTTAATGTAATTTATATTTTGTGATTTGTTATTCAATCACTCGTATTTGTTATTTTCTTGATCATATTTTGCTATTATATCCTGTCTTTTAGAAGTAGTGATTTTCAAGTAGTCATTTTATAATATTGTACATTATATCATCTTCATTCATATCAAGTCACTTATTAAAATGCTATTTTATAGCTGACATTTATGTTGTCATTTCCTCATTATATATAATACCACATTTAAAGTCAACTAGAATATTACCAATGTCAATATACGTTTCTTTATCACTGAATCATTTAAAGGTTTAAAGGGCCCTGATGAATGGCAGAGGCAAGGGACAGTGACATTGCCCTATCGAGGAGGACAATGCCCTTGAGATTAACCATATATACATGATCATCGCCCAAGCCCCTCTCCACCCAAGCTAGAACCAAGGAGGGCCAGCCAATGGTTGCTCATGACTCAGCAGATTGACCTATAGGCTCCCCCAAACCCCACATCCTTAGTTCACAAGGATGGTGAGGTTACAGCGACCAAAGAAACTAACGAGTTTGAACGGGACTCAGATAACATTGTCATTTTAAATGGCTACATCTACAATGAAGTCATTTATAACAATATCTAAAATGTTTCCATTAATAATGTTATCTTTAATAAAACTGTTATTTACCAAGTGGCAATTTACAATACAGAAATACTATCACTTCTAGAGAGCCAACCCCTCTCAAAACCACAATCTAGGGTTGTGGTGGGCGATGTGGTAACGTCCCTGACATGTGACCGCCAGACTGGGGTTCGGGCCTGCACAAACTAGTTAGTTTCTTTGGTCGCTGCAACCTCACCATCCTTGTGAGCTAAGGATGAGGGGTTTTGGGGAAGCCTATAGGTCTATCTGCTGAGTCATCAGCAGCCATTGCCTGGATCTCCTTGGTCCTATCTTGGGTGAAGAGGGGGCGTGGGCGCTAATCATATGTATATATGGTCAGTCTCTAGGGCATTGTCACTGTCCCTTGCCTCTGCCATCCATGAGCCGACTTTAAACCTTCAAATAGACACTCAAATTGTTTACTCAGTCTGATGAATGCACACTTGTGGCTAACTTGGCCCTTGATATATTCCATAAATAATTGTGATTGCATATTATGAATAAATTATTAGGGTCTGTTGACATAGCGAAAGTATTAATGAGGTGGTGGGTCATCATCTACCTGTTGCTTTGTCGTTCAATAATATATTTTTGTTGATTCAATATGATCCTGAATTCAAAATATACATTGAGATATCCAAAATACCCTCCATGTACACGTACACATAAGCACACACACACACTATATATATATATATATATATATATATATATATATATATATATATATATATATATATATATATATATATATATATATATACATATATATATATATATATATATATATATATATATATATATACATATATATATATATATATATATATATATATATATATATATATATATATATATATTGTGTACACACACACACACACACACACATATATATATATATATATATATATATATATATATATATATATATATATATATATATATATATATATATACATATATATATAATTTACATGGCAGGTTTACTAAAATGCTTGCCTCTAGAAATATTCGTATATGTATTCGTGACTTTGGATGCATAATATAAAACTATATTTCTGTAGCTTTGTTTAGCTCATTTTGAATATTAATAGCGAAATTAATAATAATTTTCTTCAGTTTTTCTCCCTAATTTACCGATTTCATTTGTACTGATAGAATCAATACAATTTACCATGTCTTATAAATTATACCACTAAAAAAAAAGATTGAATATATCACCATTGTTTATTACTTTATCCGTATATATGGTCAGAAACATCTCTAGAATGCAGCTCAAATTGACTCAAATTAAATCGATATCCTTCGGAGGACCCAGCTTGTATCCTAAAAAACATCCTTTATATCAATCCCCACCTTCATCCCCAACATTCCTCAGTATCTTCCCCACCGATCTTCCCATCAGCATCATCATTATTCAAGAAGCAGGGCTAGAAGGGAAGGAAAGATGGGGAAGAAAAAAAAGAGAGCTTTCTAAGGATATCATTTACGAGGTGAATGCGTTCTTTCAACAAACTTGAGGCGTCTCTCTCTCTCTCTCTCTCTCTCTCTCTCTCTCTCTCTCTCTCTCTCTCTCTCTCTCTCTCTCTCTCTCGTCCACTTCCACCGTTGCTATCTTTTGCTGCTACGACTCTTACTCAAGTACACAAACACATACAAATTTAAAAAAAATAATAACTAGTACCTGTAATTTTCTTATCTAATACTGGAGATAAGAAGACCATTTATATGTCGTAAATACTTACGAGAGAGAGAGAGAGAGAGAGAGAGAGAGAGAGAGAGAGAGAGAGAGAGTGAATATCCCCTTAAAAACTTAAAGGGCTCCGTTATATCTACAAAATTCTAAAGTTAAGTCAGACGTTGGGCATCATCATCTATGGGTAAAAAGAAAGTGGTAATTTTCATCATTTTTCAAAAATTTGACTGTTAAAACGTAACTTAAACTACGTGGTTTTATAGAAGGCATGCTGAATTACCTTTCAGAGTATTAATTAACACTTTATTACTATAAAAATTCATACGTTACCTTCAATAAGTTATGGGACACAGTTGGCGACTTTCAAAAGTAATTCTTAGTAAGTGTCAAAAGTAAGTTATACGATTAACTTTTAAAAGTAAAGCACATTTTGTTTTCTTATTTTAACATGGAGGTGCGTCCTCCATTTTATCCGTATTATTATGACATCTAGTTTTCATCATCATCTCCTCCAACGCCTTTTGACGCAAAGGGCCTCAGTTAGATTTCACCAGTCGTCTCTATTTTGAGCTTTTAAATCAATATTTCTCCATTCATCATCTCCTACTTGCTAGATCTACCAACTCTTCTAGTGCCTTGTGGAGCCCAGTTAAACGTTTGGTGAACTAATCTCTCTTGGGGAGTAGGAAGAGCATATCTAAACCATCTTCATCTACCCCTGACCATGATCTCAATCACATATGACACTCGGGTAATCTCTCTTATAGTTTCATTTCTAATCCAGTCCTACCATTCAATTCGCAAAATTCTTCTGAGGGCTAGTTTTAGACATTCTAATTTTTAACAGACTGGCTGTAACTTTGAAACTAACTATCTAATCACCCCTGAAAGATTAAAATTCAACCAACTTCACTTGGCCAAGATAAAAATTCTATAAACCGATAGTATATCTATGTATTTTATTATTTTGAATGCTGTATACGTAACAAAAAATGAAAAAAAGTTACAAAACTACAAGAAATTATAGCTATTGACATGGTGTTGAAGTTACAAAAGTGCAAGAAATTATAGCTATTGACATGATGTTAAAGTTACAAAACTACAAGAAACTATAGCTATTGACATGATATTTTGATTCAAGACCCTGTTGAAATTGGGTTATAACATGGAATGCTGTGATTTTAACAATAAATTGCGTTGATTTAAAAAACATAATTTTAAGCTCAAAGATAAAATCTTAATAAATGTTATTTTTTCCAGGTTGGGTGCGGTTGTAATGGCGCTTATAATAGGAGCCAGGGCCAGTTTGGACATGGCCCAAATTCGGCAGGAGGGAGGCCGAATCATCACGTCTTCAACCCTGGCGTGGTTAGAGGGTTCTTCCAGAGGCCATCCCCACGCAGTCCAGGTCAATGAAGATGACCCGGTTACTGTGTGGTGCAGAGCTCAGAAACACACTCACTGGATGGCAGGTTCGATGCAGGGAGGCGTTTGTACTGTTCCATACTTCAATAACCCACTAAGAGCTTCAGACAAGTTTGAAATCTTGATATCCGTGAACGGGTCTGCAAAGGTCAGGTATATGGAATGGGACCGATACCTAGCGCCCCCTCACAATGCCGTAGCAGCACAGGCAAAGCTATTCCTGGCGGTGCGCACGGGTGAAAACGGATATCCCGAGGCTGGATTTTTGTCACCCGTGGAAAGGAGAGTTCACCTGGTGTCTGGAAATTCTGTGGAGGTGGTCGACAAGGCAATGGTCCTGGTTGAGGACCAGCCAGTTAGGTATGACTTAAGGGGTGTCAATCTGGACACCAGTAGGACCTCGGTAAAGCATGAAGATAAAGAGCTCGCTTCTGCCAAGCTCTTGAACCCTGGTCCAACACGACAACACGTTGTGGAAGCTAGGGATGTTGTGGTAGCTCATCTGTCTTACTGGGGACAAGTTAAAGGTACGTACACAGGTCTTCCAGCACATGTAGTATCCCCTCCTCCGGACAATGATGAAAGAGATATCTACTGGGGAATTCAAAATGAATTTGACAGCGCACACAGAGAGTTGCTCGAGTACAGCCTCCCTCCCGGAACAGGGGTCAACGTCAAAATGATAGGAACAATTCGTAAAACAGAGGCCCCTTACTACGCAACACTGACAGCTGTTTATGAAGATGGTGACCAAACTTCAAGAGTTATAGAAGGCTTGCATATGGACCGACGACTCATCTTACTCCGTGCCGAGTATTCCCGACCCTACTTCCTTAACAACAACACAGAGCTAGACATTGCTGAACAATCTTCAATTCTCTACAAGTCCACAACAACAACAACAACCACATCTACTTCTACTACAACGACTACAACACCTGACCCACCAAAGATATCTATGGTTGGACCTGAGAAACCAAAAAGTGACTCATTAAGTACAACATCAGAGCAAGAACTGGTGGTGACCCTCAATAGTTCTGGGTTAACTAAAGCCCGAGTAAGCCTTGTATTCCTACCATCATTATTACTTGCAATTGTCACTCAGTGTTTGTCAACTATGAGCCCTTGAAACAAGTTAATTTGTCTACCACTCTAAAAATAAATGTAATTCTGGATACTTATAATTTGAAAACAATAAGCTGCTGGGCTTAACCAAAACATAAAAAAACTAGATATGTGATATTTTCTTCAGAAACGAAAGTGCATCACTGGAGATCTTTGAAATAAAAACAATCTCTCGGAAATATTTCAGGATATAATACCTTAGATAATTAATGTACATTTATGTAAACTGCAGGAGTAACCAATGATGTCCTTAAACCTTTCATTCATGTACTTTAGTAGTAATTAGAAAGTTGTCTCTTGCATATTTCTTGCAGTGCACAGCACAAACAGGAAGAAAAGTATATATTACATATAAAAACTATAAATAAATCCCTTTTAACTCCCACAAGCCTTAGTAAGGCTTGCTATACACTTTCTTAACTATTGGCAATCAAATGCCCATCATGGAGTCAATTTACTGCTAAAAAGAATTAAATGATATAATCCACTTCTGTCACTGCAAGAACATTTCAATGATATATAATGACCAGTACTACAGATACATAGAAAGGTCTCACATGAGTTTTATGGTGCCACCAATGGCGACGTTCAGACAAGCATGCAATCCTTTAGTCGAAACCATCAGTTCTCTGCTCTTTTCACCTTAACTAGACTCTCTTTCATAGCGATAACTATATGGTGGGCCATTTTCTCAGGATATCAACACCAGAAAAGCAAAAAGGAAAAACGTCAAAAATGTTTCTCATTTTCTACTTCTATGACTATCTACCTATCTTTCTATCTCTTGGGTAAACGGCTTCTGTTTTCCACTGTGAGGTGGGTGTAGGAGTTCAGTCTAGATTGTTGGTAATCTGGGCTCTCTCCTCATAGGAGACCAAACAGGAGAAAATCCCTGTTTGTCAGAGTGAACAAGCAGTAAAGCTTAGAATGAGCTCACGATGACATGAATAAGTGGATCTAAATGTTTTCATTCACAATTATATTGGAAGTGCGACTGAGGTAGCGTGAAAGCGTGTATATAAATACTAAGTGTATAAGTTTTATTGTACATTGCAGATAATTATCTATTGATGAAATGCTTTTTCTCTCTGATCATCAGAATGCTGGTGTCTCTCCTATACATTGCAGGCGTATTATTTATTTCTCAAGATTATCTTTGTTCTCAATAACCTGTAGTATCTTAAACTTACTAATATCTCAAGAAGTTCCACAATCAAGAGGAACTCAAGGGATCTTATCAACAACTCACAAACATTCTTCAGAGACTTGATCTCCAAACGTACACAAGCAGTACACGATACACTAATATCCAAAGTGGCGACATGACTTATGATTAAAACGTACTAATGTGCAGTCTACTAACGCTTATGAATATTCAAAATACAACATTGTGTTTGCTTAGGGCCTCTCAATAGTGCAGAAAGTGATAATGTATGGTCTTTGACGCTTATTTTTTTTTCTCTTATTTACTGGAAACCGACAATGCACAAGACACCCGCGGGTGAAAGCGACAAGCACATATTTCGTATACTTTCGCTTTGCGATACGTTGATATTGTAAGAGGACGTTTGTGTGTGTGGAAAATGACGTTCGAGGGAAACTATTTCTTTTAAATGTCGGAAATGTAAGTAATGATAAGAGAGTGCGTTCAGTTACAAGTAATGTTTGACGGAGAATATATTATTTAGTAGTTATCTGATATCTATAGGTGGCATATTCAGGGAAAGTATCTTTTACACAGCGTGACGAAAAACTGAGAGGGATTCATTAACAGGAATTTACCATTCGTTATAATTAATATCCCTGCTTTTACTTTACAGATTTTATCATCATGATTATCATTACCAGTACTACTAAGTTAAATATTTATTAGAAGTGACAGACTTCATATCTGATAAATAGCAATAATAGGGATAGATTCTATCATTAATCTTTATTACAATTACTGTTTATATTTCTTTTGACGGAGAGGAGCGAGAGTTCCTGAAATCTAAAAAAAAATCCACAATATATTATAATTTCGAAAAATCGACACATCAGGGTCTTGATGCAATATTGCCATTTTGGCCAATACTGTACAATTGTTAACTGAACGCACTTTATGGTATAAGGGTTCTCGTTGGCTTCTGATATTAACAGTGACAATGTATGCATGTAATTTTGAGGCGCTGATGTGGGAGTATTTTCTCTATGAAGTTAAGAGACTTTGGACCCCATAATGAATGGAGGAAAGTTGATAAAGAGTTAAAAGTCGAGGGCTACAAAGTAGCTGCAGCTTGGAGGCAGAAGGAAACTGTAAATACCCTTTCGTAATGCCTACACTGCATTGCATAGGGAACACTGTCGACACTAACACCCAAAAAGGGCATAGTGATATTGTGCATGTAATGTATTGAAAATGTTTTTATATAAAGCTTGCTTATTGAATGCAATCACTGTTACCTAAATAGGGTCAAGAGGAAGTTACTGTCGATGGGGAGAGGTCAGATGGGGTCACTGTTATTGTCATTTACAGGTCATGTGTTTGTTTGTCGTGTTATAGGTAATGAAAGTATAATGGATACAGGCAGTGGAAAGCTATAAACTTTTAACTCTAGGTGGAAGAATTTGTACCTGTCCGTGTAATAATGATAATAATAATAATAAATAAAAATGTGAAATAACAAACCTTGTTTTTATTTACCTTCTTAACAAAAAAAAAATCTAATTCAATATAGTTTTCACAGGCCAAAAATAAATTTTGAATTATTTCAAGTTAACATAACATGTTTAACCATGAATTGTTATATAGCAGTATCCTGCATCATTATTTGTGACAAAATTTTGCCTCATAAATTGTGACAAAATGTTCGCAACAAATTACATGAAAATCTTGGGCTTGCAAATTTACTATGCAATAAAACACTAAAAAATATGGAGGCAAAACAATTAGCTATTTCCTGATCAAGTTATATGACATTCAGCTTTATTTCTAAGACGATTTCAGAAAAAATGAAGTCAAATTCTGAAGGAAATCTGAAAACTGTAAACACTAAAAATCACGAAGCCAAAAATCTATATCTTTGAAATGATATTTCGATTTTTTTTTGTACCTATTTTCAAATAGCAATGCTCACCTTCATAACCTAAAGGTTGACTTTCTAATGAAATTTCAAGTTGAAAAAAGTCAAATAAGAGGGAATTACTGATCATACGTATCAGTTAAGGTAAATCCCAACTTTTCTGCAAATCTACTTAAAAGCTTTTAAACACTGAAAAATAAAATAACAAATATTCTGATATATAAAAAATAAAAAAAAAATCGTAGTCAATATTGAATTTCTATCCCAGCATTTTGGCAAAAAATATATTTTTTCCTGCTGAAGCAACATTTTCGACTTAAGTAAATTACATCTTTATGGCTGAAGCCAATTTCCATCTCTTAAAAGTAGGTAAGTTACATATAGTTGGTATATTTGAAGTAAATTGTAACTTTTCTCACGAGAAGAATCGGGCTTTTTCGATAAAATAATTTCAAATCTAGTGAATTACAACTTTTAGACAAAGAAAAATTACATTTCTATGAAAATTACTGTTCGACTAAAGAAAATTACAACTTTTTGACTAAAGGAAATCACATCTTTTCGATTAACAGAAGTTACAACTTTCAATGTAAAAAAAATACTACTTTTCTACTAAAGGAAATTACAACTTTTCAACTAAATGAAGTTAAAATTTTCGATTTAAGCAAATTACAATTTTCCTAGAAAATAATACTACTTTTCGACTAAAGGAAATTACAATTTTTCAAGTAAAAACTGCTGCTTTTCAACTAAAGGAAATTACAACTTTTCGACTAATAAAATTACAAATTTTCTATTAAAATAATATTTATTTTTCAACTAAAGGAAATCACAACTTTCCGACTAAACGAAATTACAACTTTTCTAGTAAAAAAAATACTACTTTTCAAGTAAAGAAAATTACAACTTTTCGAATAAACGAAATTGCAACTTTTTTTTTTTTTTTAGCAAAAACTACTACTTTTCAATTAAACAAAATTACAACTTATCTAGCAATAAATACTACTTTTCAAGTAAAGAAAATTACAACTTTTCGAATAAACGAAATTACAACTTTTCTAGAAAAAAACTACTGCTTTTCAAATAAAATTACAACTTTTCTAGCAAAAAAAAAAAAATAAAACTACTTTTCAAGTAAAGAAAATTACAACTTTCCGAATAAACGAAATTACAACTTTTCTAGCAAAAACTACTACTTTTCAACTAAACAAAAATACAACTTTTATAGCAAAAAATACTATTTTTCAAGTAAATAAAATTACAACTTTTCGAATAAACGAAATTACAACTTTTCTAGCAAAAACTACTACTTTTCAACTAAAGGAAATTATAACTTTTCTAAAAAAAAAAAAAAAAAAAAAAAAAAAAAACTACAACTTTTCAACTAAACGAAATTACAACGTTTCTAGCAAATAAATACTACTTTTCAAGTAAAGAAAATTACAACTTTTCGAATAAACGAAAATACAACTTTTCTAGCAAAAACTAATACTTTTCAACTGAACGAAATTACAACTTTTCTAGCAAAAACTACTACTTTTCAAGTAAAGAAAATTACAACATTTCGAATAAACGAGATTACAATTTTTCTAGCAAAACTACTACTTTTCAACCAAACGAAATTACAACTTTTCAAGCCAAAAAATGCTGCTTTTCAACTAAAGAAAATTAAAACTTTTCGACTTACCGAACTACAACTTTACAATATTAATAATTTACAAGTATTCAATTAATGCAAAAATCAAGCTATGAGAGAGAGAGAGAGAGAGAGAGAGAGAGAGAGAGAGAGAGAGAGAGAGAGAGAGAGAGAGAGAGAAGAGGCTAAATACCCATGATACAAACACTCATTAACAAAAAAAAATGATACAGAAAAGAGTAAATATATAAATGCGTCAATTAAACAAACAAAAGGTTAGAGTAAACAAATTGTATTCATTAGTTTACGCTTAATAAATAGTACTGATAAGAAATGCATTTTACAAAGGCAAAAAAAAAAAAAAAAAGGTAAAAATGTGTATCAATATATGCAAAAGTCCTTCATGGCTATATGATCAGACAATGTTACTCAAGATGAGACATCTGCATACGAGAACAAAAATAAAATAAAATAAAATATAAAAATAAAAACAGAAAAATGTATCAAATGGAAAAAAAAATTCGTGAAGAAAATTAAAGTATGTGCAAAAGTACTATATAGGTATGTTATCAATGTTAATCAAGGTAAGACACCTGAATAAATAAAAAAAAATTGAATATGAAAAAATCAAAAAGAAACAAAAAGGATTAAATAGGAAAAAGATTCGTGAAAAAAAAAATAAAGTTGCGATATAAATGTCTATTTAGTATCTGCAAAAATACTTTATAGGGTTATGATCAGTCAATGTTAATCATTATAAGACATCTGAATTAAAAAGAAAAAAAAAACGGAACGAATATATAAATAAATCAAGATTAAGAAAAGGGTATCAAATAGGACAAAAATTCTGGAACCAAAAAAAATTTAAATTAGCGATATATAAATTGCCACAATGACAATTAGAATAAATGCTTAAAGGAGGGAAAAACCTGTAAATGAAAAATTGGAGCATTAGTACAAATGAACAATTTAACCGAACTTCATGAAGAATGGCTTCATGTTTGGAGTGGATAGTTACTTCCCGAGGGTACCTGGGTCAACATGGGTGGTACAGTTGGCATCATTAATTCCGATACCCTGACGTTTTCTTTGCTTCCTATGAAGAGTACCAGAATTAATTAAGCCAACTGTACAATACACAAAAAACTAAAGGGGCACTAAGTGACCTTGACCTTGACAATCAAAAATTTAATCATTTCCAACTTTTTACATAACAGTTAATCCCTGTAAGTTTCATTACTCTAAGATTAAAATTGTAGTGAGAAAGCTGTTCACAAACAAACACACAATCATGGGGTATAACATAACCTTCCAAGTTCGTTGGCGGAGGTAAAAAAAAAAAATCTAGATATATGAATCACACTTCAAATTCACTTTAATTTGATGCACTTTTCACATTCCTCGTCATAAAAACTTCTAAATCTACAATAGACGTGTATTATTTTCTCATAGTAAACAGCTAATCGGACACACTTTTGTACAGATCCTCCGAGATATATATTTAGAACATACTTGAAGATAAAGTAGTATAGAATTACCAGCTGCATTGCTTACACTGACACAACACTTTCAAGAGAATAGCCAGATGACCCACACCTTCGGATACACTGATCTGCATAAAAATATCAAGTGTCTGGTTAAGAGTTATCAATTATAGGATCACTTTGCAAAATAATGCACCGATATTAAAGGCACTTGGGTCATCTTGAAAAAAAAAAAAAAACCGCTTTATAAATCTGGAGACCATTTCTTCTGGACACTTTACTGTTAAGTTATTGATGAAACTTCGAGGAAATTTGAGAAATCTTGAATATCCTGGAAGAGGCACACTTAATAAGGCCAAACTACTTCGATGACCCAAATGTTAGGTCCTTCTTTGACAATTCAATTGATTAAATTGATACGCTCAGCTTTCTTGGGCAAAATTCCACGGAAGTGATCTGATAATCAAGTGTGAAATATATTAAAGAAGAAGGTGGAAGGAGGTAAATCAATCATTATTATTATTATTTGTCAAGCTACAACCCTAGCTGGAAAAGCCGGGTGCTATATGCCCAGGAGCCCCAACAGGGAAAATAGAACAGTGAGGAAAGGAAACAAGGAAAAATAAAATCCTTTAAGAACCGTAACATTAAAATAAATATTTCCTATATAAACCATAAAACTTTAACAAAACAAGAGGAGAAATAAAATAAGATAGTGTTCCCGGGTGTACCCTCAAGCAAGAGAACTCTAACCCAAAGAGTGGAAGACCATGGTACAG
>NC_090753.1:47664164-47676579 GCF_036898095.1 Palaemon carinicauda
CTGCTTTTCCAACAGGTGTTGTAGCTTAGCTAATAATAATAATAATAATAATAATAATAATAATAATAATAATAATAATAATGGTCTTTAACGCCATCTCCATAACAATTGAAACCCGTAGGAAAGGAAACATATAAACAAAAAATAAAAAAAGGGAAAGAAAGACACCCTTGTACCGTTGACAGCAATAAGCAGAGTGCTCCCCCATCCAACAAAAGAAGGGGAAAAAATCAACTTTCCCCAACAGAGCAATACCGCTTACTGTAGTCACCCCTCAGGGCAAGCATGGATCTCTCCCCTTGTATTTTATTTCCCCTTATTCTTGCTTTCTCCAGAGGTGACCTTAGAAGGGGGGGGGGGGGAAGGGGGAGGAGATTGGTCTAAGCCACCTGCCCTTCTCCCTTTCCATTAGTATGATAATCCTCTTCTATTTCATCAATCAAAATTCGATTCTGTAGTGATTACCCACGAAGTAACTCTCCTGTCCCTACAGGGCTTCCAATTCCCCTAAGGCAGCTGGAGGGTGGGAGTGGGGGGGGGGGGGAGGTTCCTATCCAATGCTCATCCTTGATCTCCTTCCCTTTCCTTTGAAGGTTGACTTGTCTTCCACAACACATCCCCTCCCATAATATTCCCTTATGCCTCACTTAAGTGGATGGCTTCTGGAAGTCTTTTCATGGCCACTCTGAGATGCAAATACTTAAAGGAGAAGACTTCAAGGAATTTAATAGCCATTTTAATCGCAAGGGATGTTTACTAAATACCCTTAGTCCTTGAGAAAGAGGGGCACTCCTCACGTCTAGTTATCTCTTCTCTTTCACACTCCCCTTAAACCGCGACGCACAACAATCAACTAACAACTTGATATTTTTTTTTTCATAGCTTAGGTGAAGGTTGACATACTAAATTTTTTTAGGGAATGTGTCAATTTATGAACTTGGGCCTTTAGAAAATGCCAGTCAAATTAAAAGCCAAGATCTGTAGCACAGTAATAAGAACATTGGTGATGTATGGACCGGGCACGTGGGCTTTAAGACGAAAAAGGGAAGCAAAGCATGAGAGGAAAGCTTGAGAGAACAGATATGAGAATGTTGAGGTTGATTATGGGAATAGCACTCCTGGAAAGATTGAAAAAGGATGAAGTAAGAAGAATGGCAGGTGTACTGGAAAATGATGAAATAAGAAGAATGGCAGGTGTACTGGAAAGTGATGAAATAAGAAGAATGGCAGGTGTACTGGAAAGTGATGAAATAAGAAGAATGGCAGGTGTACTGGAAAGTGATGAAATAAGAAGAATGGCAGGTGTACTGGAAAATGATGAAATAAGAAGAATGGCAGGTGTACTGGAAAGTGATGAAATAAGAAGAATGGCAGGTGTACTGGAAAGTGATGAAATAAGAAGAATGGCAGGTGTACTGGAAAGTGATGAAATAAGAAGAATGGCAGGTGTACTGGAAAGTGATGAAATAAGAAGAATGGCAGGTGTACTGGAAAGTGATGAAATAAGAAGAATGGCAGGTGTACTGGAAAATGATGAAATAAGAAGAATGGCAGGTGTACTGGAAAGTGATGAAATAAGAAGAATGGCAGGTGTACTGGAAAATGATGAAATAAGAAGAATGGCAGGTGTACTGGAAAGTGATGAAATAAGAAGAATGGCAGGTGTACTGGAAAATGATGAAATAAGAAGAATGGCAGGTGTACTGGAAAATGATGAAATAAGAAGAATGGCAGGTGTACTGGAAAGTGATGAAATAAGAAGAATGGCAGGTGTACTGGAAAATGATGAAATAAGAAGAATGGCAGGTGTACTGGAAAGTGATGAAATAAGAAGAATGGCAGGTGTACTGGAAAATGATGAAATAAGAAGAATGGCAGGTGTACTGGAAAATGATGAAATAAGAAGAATGGCAGGTGTACTGGAAAATGATGAAATAAGAAGAATGGCAGGTGTACTGGAAAGTGATGAAATAAGAAGAATGGCAGGTGTACTGGAAAATGATGAAATAAGAAGAATGGCAGGTGTACTGGAAAGTGATGAAATAAGAAGAATGGCAGGTGTACTGGAAAGTGATGAAATAAGAAGAATGGCAGGTGTACTGGAAAGTGATGAAATAAGAAGAATGGCAGGTGTACTGGAAAGTGATGAAATAAGAAGAATGGCAGGTGTACTGGAAAATGATGAAATAAGAAGAATGGCAGGTGTACTGGAAAGTGATGAAATAAGAAGAATGGCAGGTGTACTGGAAAGTGATGAAATAAGAAGAATGGCAGGTGTACTGGAAAGTGATGAAATAAGAAGAATGGCAGGTGTACTGGAAAGTGATGAAATAAGAAGAATGGCAGGTGTACTGGAAAGTGATGAAATAAGAAGAATGGCAGGTGTACTGGAAAGTGATGAAATAAGAAGAATGGCAGGTGTACTGGAAAATGATGAAATAAGAAGAATGGCAGGTGTACTGGAAAATGATGAAATAAGAAGAATGGCAGGTGTACTGGAAAATGATGAAATAAGAAGAATGGCAGGTGTACTGGAAAGTGATGAAATAAGAAGAATGGCAGGTGTACTGGAAAATGATGAAATAAGAAGAATGGCAGGTGTACTGGAAAGTGATGAAATAAGAAGAATGGCAGGTGTACTGGAAAGTGATGAAATAAGAAGAATGGCAGGTGTACTGGAAAATGATGAAATAAGAAGAATGGCAGGTGTACTGGAAAGTGATGAAATAAGAAGAATGGCAGGTGTACTGGAAAATGATGAAATAAGAAGAATGGCAGGTGTACTGGAAAGTGATGAAATAAGAAGAATGGCAGGTGTACTGGAAAGTGATGAAATAAGAAGAATGGCAGGTGTACTGGAAAGTGATGAAATAAGAAGAATGGCAGGTGTACTGGAAAATGATGAAATAAGAAGAATGGCAGGTGTACTGGAAAGTGATGAAATAAGAAGAATGGCAGGTGTACTGGAAAATGATGAAATAAGAAGAATGGCAGGTGTACTGGAAAGTGATGAAATAAGAAGAATGGCAGGTGTACTGGAAAGTGATGAAATAAGAAGAATGGCAGGTGTACTGGAAAGTGATGAAATAAGAAGAATGGCAGGTGTACTGGAAAGTGATGAAATAAGAAGAATGGCAGGTGTACTGGAAAATGATGAAATAAGAAGAATGGCAGGTGTACTGGAAAGTGATGAAATAAGAAGAATGGCAGGTGTACTGGAAAATGATGAAATAAGAAGAATGGCAGGTGTACTGGAAAGTGATGAAATAAGAAGAATGGCAGGTGTACTGGAAAATGATGAAATAAGAAGAATGGCAGGTGTACTGGAAAGTGATGAAATAAGAAGAATGGCAGGTGTACTGGAAAATGATGAAATAAGAAGAATGGCAGGTGTACTGGAAAATGATGAAATAAGAAGAATGGCAGGTGTACTGGAAAATGATGAAATAAGAAGAATGGCAGGTGTAGTACATATTACAGAGATGATAAAAGCGTCACGACTAAGATGGTGTGGGCACGTGTCGAAGATGGATGGTGGGGAGGGAGTGAGGGGAGATTGGGAGGAACTTATTAGGAGGAAAAGATCAAGAGGGGGTAGAGAATTAGATGGCGAGATAATTTGAAGGATTATATGGAGAGATAAAGTTTGGTGGAAGAGGATGCCTTTGATAGAAAGCAGTGGAGAGGGAGCATCAGGCAACCGACCCCTTAATGTAGAGATACTAATGAGAAGAAGAAAATGGCTATGGCCAGGGAGGACATTCAGCCAAATTTTGCAACAAGGGGAAAATCCAGCTTTTTCAGTAAGAAGTAAGAATTAGGAGATTGGACCAGAGGGCAGAAAAGAAATGAGAACGGGGGCATAGTTACACACACACACACACACACACACACACACAGAGAGAGAGAGAGAGAGAGAGAGAGAGAGAGAGAGAGAGAGAGAGAGAGAGAGAGAGTCTCAGAACGTAATAATATTAACAAACACATACTCCCATCACATACAAGAGAAAACAAAATAAACTTCACAGATAACAGCAAGATAACCACAAACCAATCAACATCACTTAAAGGAAAAGCTATCACGCCCAAGCATAACTTCCAGATTTATTCTTAACACTAACTACAGTTTCCCTTCGACAGCCCTCCACCTTTATTACAAACAACATAACTCCCCTGCCCCCCATGGAAGCCCATTCACGGTCCGTGCATGCCTCATTAGCGAGGCGGGTTTTGGTCCAACACTTACCTCATTTAATGGAAGGTTTTTTTGGGGGAGCTATTCATTCACCAGTCGGTGATGGGGGGCGACAACGTTTGCGTAAATGAGGATGTGTGTATCTGTGTATGTACAATATGTGTGCACTAGTATTACGGCTATAAGCACTCGTTAATGGGCGTAGAAGTGCAAGGGTGCGCTCCAATATGGGAAACTTTTTTAACTGGATTTGCTAGCTTACGATTAACAGGTGTGAATGTTTATCTACACACTAGGGCAAATACCATTCCCCCTCCCCCCTTTATATCTCTATTTTCTTATTTTCCATAAGAAACAGATGGGTCACAAAATCTTAAAACATGATAGGGCAGGTCAAAATAATACAATGGATATAATGGAAACGTCCCAGCCATGACCAAGGTTCGAGACCCGCTAAAGCTCGAAAGTTTCTTATAGTGTTGCAAACTCACCATCCCTGTGAGTTAAGGATAGGAGATATGGTGGGGGGGGGGATTATAGGTCTACCTGCTGATACATCATAAGCCATTGTCTGCCCCCCCCCCCTAGTCCTTGCTTGATGGAAGGGGGGGAGTGTATATATGGTCAGTTTCTAGGACATTGTCACTATCCCTTAATTCTGCCATGCAAAGAATGCATCATTGCATGTTTATGTCAGCACGAACAAGTGTAAATAACCATATTGATATGTAAGTAGATGTAATTTTGCAATATATACAGTGATAAGGAAATTTCCAAATTAGAGTGATGTATAAAACCTGAAATATATCACGTGTTACTAGGGTTTACAAGCATTGATACAGATTTTCCATCATATAAATATAAAAAAAAAAATCTATTAGCGTGCTCTTAAGAATTGCATATATATATATATATATATATATATATATATATATATATATATATATATATATATATATATATATATATATATATATATATATATCTCACTATCATCATCATCTCCTACACCTATTAACACAAAGGGCCTATGTATATATATATATATATATATATATATATATATATATATATATATATATATATATATATATATATGTGTGTGTGTGTGTGTGTGTGTGTGTGTGTGTGTTACCGTAAGTATGTGAAATGCGTTATTATGTATAATCCCTAGTAAATTTGCATACTTAAGGACACTTCAGTTAATAAGCCCAGTTAGGCTATGTAAAAATTCCAGTAAATATGCATAATTCCTAAAATCTTAAAAATTTTGCCAAATAACGGGACCTATTCGGCAGTCTTAGTTCTGAGATGTCGAAGACATAAATTAGTTGATCTGTTTAGGTAATTAAGGATAAAGCCATAGTCTCCACTGTGTCCATCACGTCTTAATATAAAATTTCAAATATCCTCCATAAAGAATATGAGTTCGTTCATTTCCAAAATTGAGATAGATGATTAAGACTTTTAGCCTTAAATGGTAGAACCTGAATATCAAAAAAAAAAAAAAAAAAAAAGGGTTTCGTTCAGAAAACTACTCGCTTTTAAGCATACATTAGACATGGGAACTTATCTAAATGGTAAACAATTTTAGTGGCGGACGCAGCTAATGTTTAATATTTTGTATATCCTTATTTGGTATCGAGAATCATTATTATTATTATTATTATTATTATTATTATTATTAGTAGTAGTAGTAGTAGTAGTAGTAGTAGTAGTAGTAGTAGTAGTAGTAGTAGTAGTAGTAGTAGTAGTATCATTATTATTCTAATTATTTGCTAAGCTACAACCCTAGTTGGAAAAGTAGAATGCTATAAGCCCAGGGGCTCCAACAAGGACAATAGCCCAGTGAGGAAAGTAAACAAGGAAATAAGAGAATTAACAATTAAAATAAAATATTTTTAGAACAGTAACAATAATAAAAATATTTCGTATATAAACTACAAAAACTTCAACAAAATAAGAGGAAGAGAAATAAGATAGAATAGTGTGCCCGAGTGTACCCCAAGCAAGAGAATTCTAACCCAAGACAGTGGAAGACCATGGTACAGAGGCTATGGCACTACCCAAGATTAGAGTACAATGTTTTGCTTTTGGAATGTCCTTCTCCTAGAGGAGCTGCTTACCATAGCTAAAGAGTCTCTTCCCCCCTTACCAAGAGGAAAGTAGCCACGGTACAATTACAGTGCAGTAACCCCTAGGATGAAGAAGAATATGTAAAGAATAGGCCAGACTATTCGGTGTATGTATAAAAAAGAGAAAATGAACTGTAACCAGAGAGTATCTCAAAGGGTGACTGATGCCCTGGGCAACATACTTCCTTTTGTTTGAAAGATCAGCTTTACCACCAAAGATTTTCTAACACTTGGTTTTTATTTTAGTTGGCATTACTCGCAGAATTGCATGATCAATCGTATTTGATACATATTTATGTTTGAATTTTTTTTTTCATGTTTTATCATATAGAATATCTCTCCTACGTGTCCATTTGTATATGAACAGATTGTAGGGTTTCAGATAAATGTTTCACTGCTGTGCCTTCGGCAATGATATTTTCAGTAATTCATAATTTTCAAGAGGAGAGAATTAGGAATGAAACTATAAGAGAGATTACACGAGTGCCATATGTGGATGAGTTCTTGGTGAGAGGTAGATGTAGATGGTTTGGGCATGCTCTTCGCACTCCCCAAGAGAGATTAGCTCACTTTTGGAAAAGACAATAATAATCCTTTACAGTCTTTTTAACATTGTCCATTTCAAGTTCAATTAGTCGATTGAGAATGGTATTTATTTATTTATTTATTTTTTTCTTTTTTTTTGCATCAAGCCAGGTGTATTGCTTGCCTTTTCTTCTTCATTCTTCAAAAGTTCAACTTGCAGAAAATGTTTTCATGTTGAACAGGCTGACATAAGTCTTTATATAGTTTATATATGAAATATCCGTTTCAATGTTGTTAATATTTTTAAAATAACATATTTTAATTTTTCATTACTTCTTATATGGTTTATTTATTTCCTTATTTCCTTTCCTCACTGCGCTATTTTTCCCTGTTGGAGCCCTTGGCCTTTCCCAACTAGGGTTGTATCTTAGCTAGTAGTAGCAATAATAATAATAATAATAATAATAATAATAATAATAATAATATGTCTCGACCTAAATAAAAATATCACTTATCTAATCTTATAATGCCGTAACTAATTGTTTAGCAAATAACATAAAATTTTATTACCTATTTGAGTAACTTCCATACCAAAAATATCAACTATTACTTAATATAATATCAAGAATTAAGCAAAGTTACTGGAATTTTCAGTTAGTTTGCATAATAACGACGTTTATATCCGTTATTTTCTAAAATCACTATTACTTTAAGTATTATGCATATTTACTTATAAGTGATTATGTATATTAACAGAAGTGTACGTTAGTATGTAAATTTACTAGGAAGTATGCATAATAACAGATTTCACATATATACGGTAATATATATATATATATATATATATATATATATATATATATATATATATATATAATATATATATATATATATATATATATATATATATATATATATATATATATATATGCATGTGAGTTTGTCAAAATATACATAAAATCATACAAATTCATTCACCCACCCACACATACACACACACACACACACTCAGACATACACACACACACACACACACACACATATATATATATATATATATATATATATATATATATATTATATATATACACTTCATATATATGAAGTAAATGAATCATAAGGAGAATCAGTAGATATAAATATAAAAATAAGTGTTATATAAACCCATACGTGTGCATGTTCACACATACTCAGCAAACACACACACACACACACACACACACACACACACACACACACACACACACACACATATATATATATATATATATATATATATATATATATATATATATATATATATATATATGTATATATACCGCAACACACCACAATAACTTCAACGCCTTTAAAAAACCCAGGCCTCCCGACCAGGTCATAGTTATCCAAGTCCGGCTCGAAGCCGAATGGTATCAGGTTCAATTCCCTGCAGAGGTTTCGGGGTTAATGAGCAAGGACTCGTAATATTAGAGCTTCTGAAAAAAAAAAATCACGTCGACTGAAAGAATTTGATGAAATTGCGAGATAAATAAATACTTCAGTGATTAACGTGAAATTAAATTTACTAGGTATTTTACTATTATTATATCATTTTCATTCATATAAAATGTTATAAACGGCCTAAAACAATCTTGGCTACATACATTTCAAATGGGTAGATACATTTCCGTTTAAATACACATTTGAATACGATGATTTCATTAAGTAAAATTAAATCATGAGAGGGTCGATGATATATTTTCAATTCGAAAGCTAATTACCGTCAAACAACAGAGGCATAGCTATACTCAAGTTTTTTATGAGGCGCATTTGCACTGACCCGCAGCGGTGCCCTTTTAGCTCGGAAAAGTTTCCTGCTATCTGATTGGTTAGAATTATCTCGTCCAACCACTCAGCGATCAGGAAACTTTTCTGAGCTAAAAGGGCACCCCTGTGAGTCGGTGCAAATCTTCCTCACTAAAAAGAATTGACTATAGGTAATAAGAGTTAATAAAGATGGCCCCTACCCCTGGTGAGAGGGAAGGAACGCCATAAAGCTAGAGGGAAGGGGGGGGGGGGACACTGAAAATAAGAATCAATCACTTTTCGGTGTAGTTTTATACTTATCACGATAAAATTCAAGTTGGTTTCATAGATATCTTGAAAATATAATGTTATATGGTTTAAGGTTAAAGGTTAAAGCTGTCTAGTTTCAGTTCCAGTTTTATCAGAAAAGATGCACACCAGAACGTCAGCCAGGGTAGCCCAACCCCTAACATTGGTGTCTAAACACATCAGTAGCCTTTCCAGTAAACCGCTTAAACTCACAGTCCTGGGCTGGGATCGATCTGCTGCCATGCGAATGCTAGGCGAACACGTTACCCCTGTACTAGCCAGGAGGCTTTGGAAGGATCCCTATATTGGAGGCCCGGGGATTAAAAAACCTTTCCTCTATCCCTTAGCTATGCTACTGGGTAGGCTTTGAGGAGGGGAGGGTACTTTATTATTATTATTATTATTATTATTATTTGCTAAGCTACAACCCTAGTTGGAAAAACAGGATGCTATAAGCCCAGGGGCTCCAACAAGGAAAATAGCTCAGTGAGAAAAGGGAACAAGGAAAAATAAAATATTTTAAGAAGAGCAACAACATTAAAATAATATCACTTTATAAACTATAAAAACTTTAACAAAACAAGAGGAAGAGAAATAAGATATAAGATAAAAGTGTGCCCGAGTGTACCCTCAAGCAAGAGACCTCTAACCCAAGATAATGGAACACCATGGTACAGAGGCTATGACACTACCCAAGATTAGACATCAATGGTTTCATTTTGGAGTGTCCATCTCCTAGAAGAACTGCTTACCAAGAGGAAAGTGGCCAATGAACAATTACAGTGCAGTAAGAAGAATTGTTTGGTAATCTCAGTGTTGTCAGGTGTATGAGGACAGAGGAGAATACGTAAAGAATAGGCCAGACTATTCGGTGTGTGAGTGTATAGGCAAAAGGAAAATGAATTACTCAAGTCTTGCTGTCACAATTATCATCCCAATGTTGTCCTGCGATGTCATAACGCCGAGAGAAACAAGATCTGTATTATATACTAGCGATCAGCCGCCAAAAATGACATTTAAATGTTTAGACAGATATATACTCACGCAGATTTAACCCTTCCTACCCCTTCCCCTTTAATAATTACAACTCGCTGGTTCGGCAATTTGTGGAGAGTGTCAGGTTTACGTGTGCAATTCTAAGGGTGGCCCCCTCTCACCAGGGTATGACTACCGTGATAAGAACTATATATATATATATATATATATATATATATATATATATATATATATATATATATATATATATATGTGTGTGTGTGTGTGTGTGTGTGTGTGTGTGTGTGTGTGTTATATAAGCGAGATTAGCATAAAACTTATGACTGTCTTCCAGCTCGTATAATTGTTGTTAATGCAAGTTATTTTAATAATAGCCACAATAGTGGTCGCTAAAGTACTATGTACAGTTTTAATATTAGTCACAATAATAATGGATAGACTACTATTTACCAGCTGTATGGACTTAAGGTACCAGATCCCCAATCCTAACATGATTAATATGTAAGTATTATTTTCCCTCTTGCTTCTTTAGTTCTAACAGACTTAGAGTGACGGGAAGTAAAATGAAATAATTTTGATTCAAATACGCTTCCCAACAATCGATTAATTGTAGCAGCCATCGTTGATAATGATCGATCATTTTAATCTCAACGGTAAAATCTTGGGAAATCATGTCAATCTTAATAAAGTTTAAAGAAAAAAAAAGATCAATCAAATCCAAAATTCGCTTAGTAAATATACAGTAGAAACGTCACTGGCTGACAATCTGTTGGCTGGGAGATTTGGGAGGGTTTAGGGGAGCTTAAAGGTCTATCTGCTGAGTCATCAGCAGCCATTGCCTGACCCTCCCTGGTCCTAGCGTGGGTGGAGAGGGGAGGCTTGGGTGTTGATCCTAATATGGATGGTCAGTCTCTAGAGCATTATCCTGTCCCTTTAAACCTCAGTAAACGTAAGTAATTTTGAGAGAAGTAGAATAATTCGATTTCAAAGACTTAAAAAATATTTGATTAAAACGAAAAAATTATCCAGAGCTTCCTAAGCATGAGCAAATGAGATTGTTTTGAGCTCTGGCAGCTTGAGTAAGAATTAATATTTCAAGCTCACTAAGTTGCGCAAGCTTCAATTACTTCAAAGCTTAAACTTTTCCTTCTGTTGGAAGCCTAATTAATGTCGAAATGAATCGTCAGAAAACTTAACTTGAGAGAGAGAGAGAGAGAGAGAGAGAGAGAGAGAGAGAGAGAGAGAGAGAGAGAGAGAACAAAGCAACGCCGCAATTAAAGACAAGGAGACAGAGTTCGCGTAATCTTGTGTCATTCTGGTAAACGTCATTAATGCGTGATACCACAAGGCTCCGAGATCTTGGAACCCCTTTATTGGGAGGTCTCACCCATGTTAATTTGTATCAAAACAGCCTTCCGAGGGATTTAGGCACGCTATGAATAGCTGGAATAAAGGGGGAGGGGAACGTCTCCTTACCACCATTACCAACCCCCTACCCCTTCCCCTTTAACAACCAACAAGGGGGAAAATTTAAGATCATGCCTTATGTAGTTCACGAAGTTGGAACTCAGACCCAGGTGAGGATATTTTGACGCTTCGAGGAAGATGCCGTACAGATTTCCTTGGAAGTGAAGACGCCCGCGACGCCCCTCCTTCTCCCCTTTCCCCTTTTAAAGAGGGGAAGGGGAGCAAGGAGCCTAGCATTAAGACAAAAGGGCGTGATATCCTCGAACTCACACTGGTTCAGACCCTTTAAAGTCCGAAGCAAAACCTTTTAATCTTCTCCACAATCACCAGACAATGACGTCGATCCTCTAGAGCTGGAGGAGGAGGAGAAGAAGGCGGAGGAGGAGGGAGTGTAGGGGAGGGGCATGAAGAGGAGGAGAAGGGGGGGGGGGGGAAGATGGCAGGTAGCAGCGGTCACGAAGGAGTGCCACTTGAAATCTAGAAACCCTTATTCGTTTACTGCCTTGCTTTGCAACCCTCGCTCCCCTTCTTCGGAATGGTGTTCCCCCTACGAGAAGAGCATGAAACAATGGCTGCAAGATTCGTCAAGGAGAAGAGGGGTGGAGGAGAAGGAGGAGGAAGATTAGAAGAGACACAGAGAGAATAAAGTAGAGTGGCACTAGGAGAAGAGAGGGGGGAATGGGAGATGACTCGAGATAAAAAAAAATAATACAAAATAGGGTATTGATGAAAGGGTCAAGATTTCACCTTCCCCCTTCCCCTTACCCTCCCCCATATCCACTTCCAAACAAGACCTACTTCACTCTGCACCCTTCTTTCTCCCCCACCCAGGATTTTCTCCCATTGATTTGTGCTTGAATTCAAAGGCAGATGAAATCCTCGGAAGGTTCCAATGGCGCCTGTGGGCTTTTGACAGCGAGTCGTCCTTTGAAAGGCCATACACGACACGGCCTTTTGACTCTGGCAGACTTCTTAATGGACGACCACACAAGTCAAGGGAACA
>NC_090753.1:47692079-47694579 GCF_036898095.1 Palaemon carinicauda
TTTTTTAATTCAATCCAATCCTGTTGTCCCTTGAGCGTTGCTAGGAGACTTTGGGAGACGTTTATGGATCTCTACGTAGGTATTTTGAAGGATCCCGAATGTCTTGTGATTGGTATTGTTAGGTTCTCGGTGATGAACATTCTGAAAGCGACCATGGTCTTCGGAGGAGGATAAGAGAGGTGGGAGACTTACATGTGAAATTAATTTCGGTGTCGTATGATAGAAGTAGAAAGTTGAGAGAGAGAGAGAGAGAGAGAGAGAGAGAGAGAGAGAGAGAGAGAGAGAGAGAGGATTACAAGGATTTTGTATGTCTCAAAGACTTTGTTGTCCAACCGCGGAGACTCCATTTGCCCTTGGATAGAGCGAATTAGCTTAAACGTCTAGAGAGAGAGAGAGAGAAAAAAAAATTCTTAAAACATATATTCTCTATCAGAAAAAAATAGATAAAAGTAACAGAGAAAAAACATAGATAACTCCACCTTAGTAAACACAACCTCCATATCCTTCGGATAATCCTGCTTCTACTCGAGCAAGTCCCTCAAAGTCCTTTAGGGCAAATTAAGTTCCAAAGAAAATTCCAGGAAATTCTGTTTCTCATTTCAAATACAAATCCAACTTATTATTGTCATCCATATTCATGTTTAGCCAGTCTTCCCTCTTCCCCCCATCCACCCCCCCCCCCCATCTCCCCTCCTCCCTCGAATTCAATAAGTTATTAATTTGGTTTCGAGAGAATATTGAGTTTGTTTCTTATTTCAATAGGGTAATTTTTCCGCTTCAGAGGAATTTGAAAGTTGACATGCATTATTTCGGGTTAATGGTTTGTATATAAACTTGAAGTATACATCTTAATGTATACTTTTACATTAATCAGGAAATTAGAGAAAAATGCATAACTCTCGTCATATTAATTAAGGACATACTTGAAATCCATATTCAGAATACTTACGCAATGCGCACAGAATTCACCCTTTCTACGCTACATAGGGGGAACACTTATCTCGTACAATGGGCATTTAAAAACCTTTTCAGCTTCAAGGAAGCAATAAATTTTGAAGTGAAGATCTCTTAAAAGTATGAAATACCAATGACAGGAAAATGTGGAAAATTTTAATTATCAGTTTACAAAAATAATGTTTTTTTTCCTCTATTAATTTTCCTAGTGAAAAATTATTTTAACTACCAATCATATAATAATAGTTATTTCTCATTTTCTTATTGCTCTCTCAAAAAGAAATATAATCTTTACTTTAGGTTGTAGAGTTTGTAATTCAATGTATTATAATAAGGGTAAGAAATAAACTAATACATACATATATATATATTAATATATATATATATATATTTACATATATATATATATATATACATATATATTTATATATGTATATATATATATATATATATATATATAATATGTAGATTCATCTTCCTGCATCAATAAATGTTTGAAATACGCATCTTAGAATACAGAACTAGAATGCGTACATCTCACTCATATGCGTCATGCGTAAAACTTGTTTGAACATTAAGAATCTATATATCTTCGTCATAATCATTTGTGAAGATCCTTGGACATGGTGTGTCGTACAATGCTAGTGGCATTTTTAAATTTATATCAGAAGCAGGTCTACTTAATGGTATTTAATTTTTATAACATATTGACTCTTCTGGTTTTAATTGAATATTCTTTTAATCTTTATTTATAATAAACGATATCGGCGTCAATGACCTTCGATGTCAGGATGCCAGAGAACTTCAAACCATTCATTCATTCATACATTCATTCATTCTGTACATACTGTATATCTCGTCTGATGGTTATTAAACTACAGGCGCAGAAACTAATCACTCCCCCCTCCCCCCTTACTATCGACCCCCCCTACCCCCCCTTTCCCAAACCCCTCCACTACCCCTGTCACTCCAAACTGAGACAATATCACCTCCTCCAAGGAAACGAGCTAAAGTGAAGATGGAATATATGAGACCTTTTAAAAAGAAGAAGAGTAGGTTGAAGAGGATCCTTTTTTAATTCAATCCAATCCTGTTGTCCCTTGAGCGTTGCTAGGAGACTTTGGGAGACGTTTATGGATCTCTACGTAGGTATTTTGAAGGATCCTGAATGTCTTGTGATTGGTATTGTTAGGTTCTCGGAGATGAACATTTTGAAAGCGATCGGGGTCATCGGAGGAGGATAAGAGAGGTGGGAGACTTACATGTGAAATTAATTTGGTGTCGTATGATAGAAGTAGAAAGTTGAGAGAGAGAGAGAGAGAGAGAGAAGAGAAGAGAGAGAGGAGAGAGAGAGAGAGAGAGAGAGAGAGAGAGAGAGAGAGGAGAGGATTACAAGGATTTTGTATGTCTCAAAGACTTTGTTGTCCAACTGCGGAGACTCCATTTGCTCTTGGATAGAGCGAATTAGCTTAAACGTTTAGAGAGAGAGAGAGAGAGAGGAGAGAGAGGAGAGAGAGAGAGAGAGAGAGAGAGAAAATTCTTTAAA
>NC_090753.1:47702079-47709579 GCF_036898095.1 Palaemon carinicauda
TATTTTCCCTGTTGGGGCCCCTGGGCTTATAGGATCGTGCTTTTCCAACAAGGGTTGTAGCATAACATTTAATAATAATAATAATAATAATAATAATAATAATAACAGAGAAAAAAACATACGAATAACTCCACCTTTTTCAACACAACCTCCATATCCTTCGGATAATCCTGCTTCTACTCGAGCAAGTCCCTCAAAGTCCTTTAGGCCAAATTAAGTTCCAAAGAAAATTCCAGGAAATTCTGTTTCTCATTTCAAATACAAATCCAACTTATTATTGTCATCCATATTCATGTTTAGCGAGTCTTCCCTCTTCCTCCCCCTTCCCCCCCCCCCCTTCTCCCCCCTCCCCCCCCCCCCCCATCCCCCTCGCTCCCTCGAATTCAATAAGTTATTAATTTGGTTTCGAGAGAATTATTGAGTTTGTTCCTTATTTCACTATGGTAATTTTTCCGCTTCAGAAGAATTAGAAAGTTGAAATGCATTCTTTCGGGTTAATGATGTGTATATAAACCTGATGTATACATCTTAATGTATATTTTTACATTAATCAGAAAATTAGGAAAAAATACATACTTCTCGTCATATTAATTAAGAGCATACTTGAAATAATATTCAGAATACGTACGCAATGCGCACATAATAAACCCCTTTTAAAACATTACATAGGGGGAACACTTATCTCGTACAATGCGCATTTAAAAACCTTTTCAGCTTCAATGAAGCAATGAATTTTGAAGTGATTATCTGTTAGAAGGATGAAATACTGACAGGAAAATGTTAAAAAATTGAATTATCAGTTTGCAAGAATAATGTTTTTTTTTTCTCTATTGATTTTCCTAGCGAGAAATTTTCTTAACTACCAAACATATAATAATAGCTATTAATCATTTTTTTATTGCTCTCTCAAAAAAATATAATCTCTCTATTTTAGGCTGTATTGTTTGTAATTCAATATATTGAAATAAAGCTTAGAAATAAACTAATATATATATATATATATATATATATATATATATATATATATATATATATATACACACAGATACATATATATATATATATATATATATATATATATATATATATATATACAGTATATATGTAGATTCATCTTCCTGCATCAATAAATGTTTGAAATACGCATCTTAGAATACAGAACAAGAATGCGTACATCTCACTCATATGCGCCATGCGTAAAATTTGTTTGAACATTAAGAATCTATATATCTTCGTCATAATCATTTGAGGCCCGGGTTGAGGATGGCAGGTTCATCCTTGCCAAGATCCTTGGACATGATGTGTCGTACAATGCTAGTGGCATTTATAAATTTATATCAGAAGGAGGTCTTCTTAATACTATTTAACTTCAATAACATATTTACTCTTCTGGTTTTAATTGAATATTCTTTTTTAATCTTTATTTATAATAAACGATATCGGCGTCAATGACCTTCGATGTCAGGATGCCAGAGAACTTCGAATCATTCATCCATTTATTCATTCAGTACATGTATAGTATATCGGCTTGTGTATAAAAGCCATATTTTCATATAGAATCTTGGCAACAAGTTTTATTATCATCTAAATACATCATCAAACAGGGAAAATTATGTTGCCAGTTTTTCTGTGTGGTCCCAGACTGATTTTCAGCATCAACAAATAATATCGTAAAAATTCCGCAAAAATAACATATTTTCAAATTATTTACAGTTTGTAACAATTTTAAATGGCCATAATTATACAGTTTTGGAAAATATGTGATAAAGACTAATAGTGTGTGACTATTTTGTACTTATGGTATAAATGTTCACCAAAAGATTCTGCTTCTAGCAACTTAACAAGTAATTCTTATTGCAAAAGAATAACACAAATGTTAATGATCCTCTGTTTCAAGTTACAGCCACAAATGTCCACGACGTCAGTCCTCTTCAATATCCTGGCCATCTGTGATAGGATTAGTGTTCTGCCATGTGTCATCTCCTGTACAGTTGCACAATTCAGTGCACACAAGATTATTTTGTCTGCAAGAGCATCTGCGCGAACACTTGTTGGCTGAATCGATGTTAGTGGATCCGCAGTTGCATCGAATGAGTTGAAGAACTGCTTCTGGAGCTGGTGCTTCCTTTGATAGCAGTGGCATCAGTTTGTCATGTTGCATTTGCCATCCGAGCATGAGAGGATTTGGTATGACTGGATTTAAGACCAGGTCTTGTGACCAAACACTTGCTTGAATATGTGCGCGTCGGATGTGCTCGAGCCAAGCTCCATGTGTAGGTGGTAACATGTCTACTCCTAGGTCAGATCTCAGCCTTTTGAAGAGGTACCACCTGAGATTCTTTGCCTTGGGGATATGGAGTTGCTTAGGACAGAAGAGTGAGCATAAGAATTCTTCACACCCTTCGACCACAGTATCTGATGGTTTGGCTCCTTCTCCAAGCCCATTCAGTGCAGCAAGTACGGTTGAACTGGCATTAAGGAAAGCTTTGGAGCATCCTTTTTTTCATTTGCCTTGTATATGCCCAGTTGTATCGCATCCAGTCAGCGCATGCCATTTGATCAAAGCTGATGCTTTGTCGGAACCAAGCTTGTCATAAATGGGTTTCAGCTGGATGATGCGACGGCGTTCTCCGGTGCCCATGATCATTGCTGGTCGCGTACCAAGCATTGACACCCTACGAAGAGCCAAGAGCAGAACATCAGTGTCCTGTGAGTATATGTGGACTTCAAATCCTGTTCCTGCTACTTCTACAGCGTGTAATATCATTAGTGTCAGCTTCTTCGTGGGTGCTTACACCTGTAGATACATGACATTCAGAGTTTGTCATAATGCTGCTGTGTGTCACGGTTACTAGGTTCTTGGTAGTACTCTGGTTGATGAGTTGTTGTGCCAGGTACAAAGTGAGTGAATCCTTTGTCTCATTGCTTGCAAGAAATGTACCTTTGTCTTTGATACAAGTTGCATCTTCTACAATGTAGGAATTGATTCCCTTGGACTTGCCTCTGCGGCTCGCCCGTGTGCCCTCCTTGAGTGAAGATACTATGGTGTAATTATCAAAGATGATCCTCACTTGGCCATAACCTCGAGCTTTTGAGTCAATCAACTTGACATATGATGTGCCTAAATCCTTGCAGTTTTTGACGTTCTTGACAGCCATCAACTCATGCAATACAACCATGCCATCAACTACAAGACAGAAACCCTCGTTTTCATCGTTGGTGCCCTGAGCATTGGTTCCTGGGGTTTTATTGTCATCTGGCTCCAGAAGGTTCTCCAGCAGGTGGATTACCATGCTCTTGTCAGTGGTCGGGTGGATTGCTCCATCTGGTTGCATCAGTAACCTGTTTATGTACACAAACACGTGGGTGCCAATCACTTCCTCTAAGTTGATGTCATCCCTTGAGGATCGTGCTATCACCAGCATCCTAGCAAACAGTGATGATGTTGCTTTCAGTGTGATCACTTGGGAACCAGCTTTCAGTTTAATTTCCTTGGCAGTTACTGACCAAGACAGCAGTTTAACCTTTGTCATCTTGGCCCACAGGTTTCCATCGCCAATCAGACGATCTTCAATGAAACTTCTGTATGCATCCATGCCAATCTGCTCTGTGGACAGAATGCTTTCTTTGATGTTGTCGGGAATGATCTCTTTCGACAGAAGCTTGAACATCCGACCTGTCGTTGCATCACTGGCGGGCCCAGTCTCAGTTCCTTTTGATCCACTAAAGATGTTGCATGGCGACAGTACCTTCTTCAGTTGTGTGATTGCCTGTTCCTGGCGACGAACTTTGGCCTGAGAGAGGCAGTGGTGATGTTGTTGTATTGTAGCACTGTTGGACACTGCTGCCAGTTGTTCACTTTCGGAAGCAATGCGTGCCAACTCAGGACCAGTGAGACAGAACTTCAGCAAAGTCTTTGGGTTTGATGTTATTCCAGAGATTACTCCTTGACCTTTGGTAGATTTATTTTGATGCTCCATTGCCTGGTCTACTGCAATACGAGTGAACGGGATAGTGTTGCTTGTATTCACTGTGAAGTCACCATTTACAAACTTGCAAAATCATTGGATCTGTGGTTTGTATCTCTTGCATTCGAGCTATGTATTCGGGTATGTTCTGCGCATAATCCAATCTATTGTACGCGAAGAAGTAGACACAGAGCTTTTCTAGTGCTGACAAGTAGAGAAACCAGTTACCCTCACGTGTAACGCGTTGGAACTGCAGCAGAACCATCACCTGTTTCATGTACATACGCGCCCACTTGTACATTGGATCTTGGTCATGAGCGTCATCATAGTCACGAAGCTGCTTTTCAAGGTTCTTGGACTCCAGCTTCATTGCAAATGTTTGGTGTGCCGTACGGACTTCAAAATTGGCCTTGCATGCGTCGGTCAATTCTTGTGCAGCTGAACGTAGTGAATAACACACTGTCGGGTGGTCATCCAAGAATGCACTAAACCGTAGGTCAAAGAGAGCTTGGAGTGTTATTTGGTGAGCTTGAAGAGCCCTATTATGGTGGTTGCCACTGATGATCTGGGCAACAGTAACACTGCTGTATATGTCTGCTTCCTGCCATGCATCATCAATACCGCTCCCCTCAATCGTCCTGCCTAAGCACCTCAAGGAACACAACACTGTGTGGAACCCGCCAGGGCATAACACCCATTTGTCCTTGTACTGCGGATCCAGGTATGGGAGTTTTAGAGCTCGTTTATACAGGTCCATATCCATGGTTACCACCAGTTTGTTGTCTGGGCCAGTCACAAGCTCATTCAACCTATACAAGTTCTCCAGAGATGTAACTAAAGTGGACCATTCATGAGCAGGAGCTTTGATGATTGGAAGACTAAAGGCTTGATCAATTACTGCAGGAGCATCTGTAGCTAGTGGCACGTGGGTGAGAGAGTTGTAAGCAGACCAAACAGGCACAAACGGTCTCTTGTTTAACCTGTCAGTTGTTGGTTGATCTTCGCGTTCATCATTGTCTCCTGGGGATACTTCTGAGCCAAGCTCCTGGACGCCAGGTTTATTAAAGAAGCGTGCCACCATCCACTGTATGTCACTGCTTTGTGATCTCATGTAATACTCGTCATACACCCCAATCTTGTAGCTGCTATAGTGTGGGCTGGTCCTGGGCTTTGGACTGCCTTCTATGTCACATGTAGCCAAGTTGAGTATGGTGGGTGGCACATCATGTAGAGACTCAGACGTTGGACTCTCACTGAACTGCACAGGTTTGACCACTGTTTTGCCTTCACCTGATCGCTGATATACTGCCATTGCCGTTCCATGGAAACTTCCTTTTCCGTCTGGGGTGTCCACTTTTTTGTCGACATTGTCCAGTGAAGCCCGTATCTTCTTATTGCGCAGAAGACCTGGTGGTACATATACACCATACTCTTTGATATTCTTGGCAACAGCATGGGCGATGGTGTCACATATTGTTGTGACTCTATCATATGAAATCCCAGCGCCACACATGTTCAGCAGAGACACCGCCTTCTGACTTCGAAAGTTGTGGTACATGTATAACGAGAGTCCTATAGCATAAGGGCTTTCAAACGTATTACGAAATCTGGAGTCAGATGAAAGTGGGATGAGTGCCACTTGTCGGTCTGTCTTGCAAGCCTGTACGATGGATTGAGACAGAACGAGACATGATTTATGCAACAGTTCAGTACGTGTCTCTGTTGTTGCAGCTTTTGCCCCTTGCAAGATCCATCGCATTAATGTCATTAGTTCAGCTGGAACACCAGCTTCACCACATCCAACTAAAGAACCATCAAAGGACCACGGATGTTCTTTTCTGGTCTGTAGCACTGCTTGTCTGATGACCTTTGAGCAGCGGTAGATTGCTGTTATGTCTGCTTTCAGGTCTCTCTCCTCCATTGCCTGGTCTTTGGCAGACCGACCAGATTCCCTGGAATGTATCACTGCGGGCTTCCTTCCTCTGGCATCAGTGATTGTGAAATTGGTAATATTTTGTTCGATTTTTGCTAAGAGGGCCTGTCGTGAGATTTGCTTGTCGGGAATTCGATGGTCGTACATCTTGTCAGAGTACAATGCAGCAACATCGGTCAGTGTTATAATGTCTCCATTATCCAAACGCTCTCGTAGTTCGGCGAAAAATTCTATCTCAGCTGATATGAATGCCACTGTGTCTTCATTCGAATGGTCCTTCTTTGTACTGGGTCTTTGGGGATGTTACAAATAGCGTTACCAGTGCATCGTATGGCAGCTTTTGTGGTATCTGATGTCCCTGGAAAGAAAGTCTCCATCTGCAAGGATGTCGGCCATGTTTAGCTTCCACAAGTCTTTGTCACTGGCATCAACAATTTTTTTGATTGATTGTCCAATGTCTGCACTTCTACATATATGAAGCTCCTCTGGTGTGGATCCTGCCCTGGTGTGTTTTTTGGTGTGTTTGATTTCTTGGCAGTAGAAGCATAGTTCTCTGTTAAATTCACTCACGTGAGATCGTGTGAGCTTTCTATTGGTCGAATCAACACCTGCATCTCTGTCAGACGCAAGAGTGGCAGTTGATGACGTGGGTCGGCCACCACCTTTCCTGTAAGACAACATACCAGGGTCGCTTGTTGTAAGTGCCTTTTCATA
Organism: Palaemon carinicauda; assembly: GCF_036898095.1. Taxonomy (NCBI): domain Eukaryota; kingdom Metazoa; phylum Arthropoda; class Malacostraca; order Decapoda; family Palaemonidae; genus Palaemon; species Palaemon carinicauda. The sequence goes on from NC_090753.1 coordinate 47,708,695, forward strand.
GCGCTTCTGGTCTCTCTCAGTGTGTCCCTTGTGTGTGACTTCACTATAGCATGTTCTGTGCCAAACAGCATGGTTGTCGTTCAGGATTTCTGCTGATAAACCGCGCATCCGTTGATTTAATTGAACGAAGTCTTGATTCCCATATTCAGCTCGGAGCTCGATAGTGTCAAGGAAGTTCTGATAACTTTCGCTTTTAGGACATGTCAGTGCTTCCAGCTCTTTTCCTTTGCTTTTAGTGTTCGTCCATTTTTCCCCTTGGCATTTTAGACATCGATTGAAGTCAATTGACGGTCTTTTTGTTGGTGGTTCTCCAGAAGTTACAGAGATGGACATCTTTGTTTATATTGTTCACAGTGATGGCGCAGAACTTTTATTCACTCCTGTAAAGAAACAAATATTTGAAGATTAATTCAACATTTCCAAACAGGAATAACATTAAATCACAATTTATTCACTATATACCTACCTTTATAGTGCCACAATACCCCAAAAACTACAAAAATGTCATGCAGAAACATTTCTAAACCTATATGTATGTAGGCGCTATTTTCCAATCTTGATCGAACTGCTCGATTTTAGTGACTTTAGTTTCTGTAGTAGAAAGTCATGTGGGACCAAATGAAAAAACTGGCAACATATTTTTCTATGTTCACAATACTACCTGGAACATTTTCAACACAGTTGTCAAAATTCTATATAAAAAAATAACAACATTAAATTTTCCAACACAACCGGATATACTAGTATCTCGTCCGATGGTTATTAAACTACAGACGCAGAATCTAATCACTCCCCTCTCCCCCTTACTCTGGACCACCCCTACCCCCCCCCTTCCCCAAACCCCCTCCATTACCCCCGTCATTCCAAACTGAAACCAATATCACC
>NC_090753.1:47727079-47729579 GCF_036898095.1 Palaemon carinicauda
TTCGATGTCAGGATGCCAGAGAACTTCAAATCATTCATCCATCCATTCATTCAGTACATATATCTCGTCTGATGGTTATTAAACTACAGGCGCAGAAACCAATCACTCCCCACTCCCCCATTACTCTGGACCAACCCTAACCCCCCCCCTCCCCAAACCCCCTCCCACCACCCCGTCACTCCAAACTGAAACCAATATTACCTCCTCCAAGGAAACGAGCTAAAGTGAAGATGGAATATATGAGACCTTTTAAAAAGAAGAAGAGTAGGTTGAAGAGGATCCTTTTTTAATTCAATCCAATCCTGTTGTCCCTTGAGCGTTGCTAGGAGACTTTGGGAGACGTTTATGGATCTCTACGTAGGTATTTTGAAGGAGCCCGAATGTCTTGTGATTGGTATTGTTAGGTTCTCGGTGATGAACATTTTGAAAGCGATCATGGTCTTCGGAGGAGGATAAGACAAGTGGGAGACTCACATGTGAAATCAATTTCGGTGTCGTATGAGAGAGAGAGATAGAGAGAGAGAGAGAGAGAGAGAGAGAGAGAGAGAGAGAGAGAGAGAGAGAGAGAGTTACAAGGATTTTGGGTGTCTCAAAGACTTTGTAGTCCAATCGCAGAGACTCATTTTTTAGAGAGAGAGAGAGAGAGGAGAGAGAGAGAGAGAGAGAGAGAGAGAGAGAGAGAGAGAGAGAGAGAGAGAGAGAGAGAGAGAGAGTTACAAGGATTTTGGGTGTCTCAAAGACTTTGTAGTCCAATCGCAGAGACTCATTTTTTAGAGAGAGAGAGAGAGAGAGAGAGAGAGAGAGAGAGAGAGAGAGAGAGAGAGAGAGAGTTACAAGGATTTTTGATATCTCAAAGAATTTGTAGTCCATCCGCGGAGACTCCATTTCCTCTTGGATAGAGCGAATTAGCTTAAACGTTTAGAGAGAGAGAGAGAGAGAGAGAGAGAGATTTTCTGAGTCCTATCAGTAAAATCTAGAATATGGAATCTATAAGAGTAGGGCGATTTGGAAAGGCCGGGACTTTTGGAATAGGCCTCTGTAGGCCTAAGTTAAATCAGCCGTAGAGTCTATAGTGGGAACTTTGCAGGTGTTGCACACGAGACCCTTATTTACTTCTCCCTAAATTACAAAATCTGCCTCATTGTTCTCTGTTCTACTCCTTTGATACATAATACAATTGCAGCTTTTCCACTTATTTATTGTTTATATATGTATATATATATACATATATATGTATATATATATATATACTATATATATGTATGTATGTATATGTATATATATATAATATGTATGAATGTATTTTGCATAAATTCTATATATGAGGGTATACTTATATTTATTTCTGTCTCTGATGTGTGTACGCATGTACATATATCTGTGTGTATACACACGCACACCGCACACACACACTATATATATATATATATATATATATATATAATATTATATATATATATATATGTATGTATGTATATATATACACACATACATGCATCCGTAAATGTATATGCACATATACACGATATATATATATATATATATATATATATATTATATATATATATATATATATATATATAACATATATATATATCGTATATATGTGTATGTATATTTACGTATGCATGTATGTATATATATATATATATATATATATATATATATCCTGTATATGTGCATGCATATTTACGTTTGCATGTATGTATATATATATATATATATATATATATATATATATATATATATATATATCTCGTGTATATGTGCATGTATATTTATGTATGCATGTATGTATGTATATATATATATATATATATATATATATATATATATATATATATATATATATATATGTATATATGTATGTATATATATATATGTATATATATATATATATATATATGTATATATATATATATATATATATATATATATATATATATATATATATATCAATTGAAATATGAATACGGCATTGACTATTACATTTTTTATCTTAAGTTGTACCCGGTTAGGAGTTGGACTACAATTGATGAAAGAATGTCCATATGACATGTCGCTTTGGGCACGGAAGGGCCATTCAGCACTGGAATCCCGTTAAATTTGTTAATGAACGGATAAAAAGTGGGTGCATGTAGTTAGTGACCCAATTGACGCTGCATAGACCTTCAATAATGATTCCTGCCTACAGTGCACCTTAAAAAGGTGGTTTTATATGAAAACGAAATACAAAAGCTGAAACAGAGCCAATACATGTTATTCAGAACTGTATATAGGTTCGAATGCATATAGCAATGCAATGGGATTTGTAACGAAAAAAGGGGAAATACAAAACTACTTTCAAAATAGATATCAAAGCATGGGCTGGTTAATATGTTGATATACAGTCTGTAACTGTATACAGATATACTGTACAGTATATCAGCGCTTTCACGGGAGCCCTTTGATCTGTCGAAAGGAAAAATTTCCATTTAAGGGTGTCTGCATCCGGAGGGAC
>NC_090753.1:47744579-47759579 GCF_036898095.1 Palaemon carinicauda
TATATATATATGTATGTATATATATATATATATATATATATATATATACATATATATATATATATATATATATATATATATATATATATATATATATATATATATATAGGCTATACATGTTAAATTTTTCTCACATTTAGATGTGTTCTTCATATTCAAATAAGCCATATATTTTTTATACATTAATGTCTGGATTCTCTTAATGACCTCGGGATCAGAGCCCCGGGCGAAATCACACAAAGACAAGAGCTTGTGACCGGCCGGGAATCGAACCCTGGTCCGGCAAACTTGTAGAGACAGTGACTACCACTTGTCTTTGTGTGATTTCGACTGCGTCTCTGATCCCGAAGTCGTTAAGAGAATCCAAACATTAATGTGTCAAAAATATATGGCTTATTTGAATATGTATATATATATATATATATATATATATATATATATATATATATATAGCCTATATACTCTATATGTGTATCTATCATCCACAAAGGCAGAAGTATTTATCATGATGATCTACCATTGGATATATATTTCCAAACGTAAAATTCGATATGAAATACCATTGTGGTTGATATTTACATGATTGAAATCACAAGGGTTAGTGATCTATATTCATATATGTACAGTATATATGTATGTATATATAAATACAAGCACAAGTATATATATATATATATATATATATATATATATATATATATATATATATATATATATATATGGGGTTAAAGCTTAACACCAGTATCGTTGCAGCTCTGTAGCAAAGGTTCGAATCGTGCTCCGGACAGGTTTTTATTATGCATTAATTTCTTCTTATGATTTTATTCAATGTTAAAAACTTTAGTACTTATGGGTAAGCATATGCAAAAAGAGTTGTCATATATATATATATATATATATATATATATATATATATATATATATATATATATATATATTGTTTGTGTATGTTTTTTGTGTGTGTAATTTCTTAAAACATAATCACTCCCCACTCCCCCATTACTCTGGACCCCCCTACCCCCCCTTCCCCAAACCCCCTCCACTACCCCCGTCACTCCAAACTGAAACCAATATCACCTCCTCCAAGGAAACGAGCTAAAGTGAAGATGGAATATATGAGACCTTTTAAAAAGTAGAAGAGTAGGTTGAAGAGGATCCTTTTTTAATTCAATCCAATCCTGTTGTCCCTTGAGCGTTGCTAGGAGACTTTGGGAGACGTTTATGGATCTCTACGTAGGTATTTTGAAGGAGCCCGAATGTCTTGTGATTGGTATTGTTAGGTTCTCGGTGATGAACATTTTGAAAGCGATTGGGGTCTTCGGAGGAGGATAAGAGAGGTGGGAGACTCACGTGTGAAATTAATTTTGGTGTCGTATGAGAGAGAGAGAGAGAGAGAGAGAGAGAGAGAGAGAGAGAGAGAGAGAGAGAGAGAGTTACAAGGATTTTGTATGTCTCAAAGACTTTGTAGTCCATCCGCGGAGACTCCATTTGCTCTTGGATAGAGCGAATTAGCTTAAACGTTTAGAGAGAGAGAGAGAGAGAGAGAGAGAGAGAGAGAGAGAGAGAGAGAGAGAGAGAGATTTTCTGAGGCCTATCAGTAAAATCTAGAATATGGAATCTATAAGAGTAGGGCGATTTGGAAAGGCAGGGACTTTTGGAATAGGCCTCTGTAGGCCTAAGTTAAATCAGCCGTAGACTCCATAGTGGGAACCTTGCAGGTGTTGCACACGAGACCCTTATTTACTTCTCCCTAGATTACAAAATCTGCCTCATTGTTCTCTGTTCTACTCCTTTGATACATAATACAGTTGTAGCTTTTCCACTTGTTTATAGTATATATATATATATATATATATATAAATATGTATATATACTGTATATATATATACATACATATATATGTATATATATATATATATATATATATATATATATATATATATATATGTGTGTGTGTGTGTGTATGAATGTATATTGCATAATTGTATGTATGAGAGTATACTTATATTTATTTTTGTCTGTGATGTGTGTACGCATGTACATATATATGTGTGTATACACACGCACACACACACACACGCACACACACACACACACATATATATATATATATATATATATATACACACACACACGCATGCGTAAATACATATGCACATATACATATATATATATATATATATATATATATATATATATATATATATATGTGTGTGTGTGTGTGTGTGTGTGTATATATCGTGTATATGTGCATGTATATTTACGTATGCATGTGTATATATATATATATATATATATATATATATATTTATATAGTATATATATATATATATATCTCGTGTATATGTGCATGTATATATATATATATATATATATATATATATATATATATACATACATATATATATATATATATATATATATATATATATATATATATATATATATATATCAGTTGAAATATGAATACTGTTACATTTTTTCTCTGAAATTGTCCCCGGTTAGGAGTTGGACTACAATTGATGAAAGAATGTTTATATGACATGTCGCTGGGGGCATGGAAGGCCATTCAGCACTGGAATCCCGTTAAATTTGTTGATGAACGGATAAAAAGTGGGTGCATGTAATTAGTGACCCAATTGACGCTGCATAGACCTTCAGTTATGACTCTTGCCTACAGTGAACCTTAAAAAGGTGGTTTTATATGAAAACGAAATACAAAAGCTGAAACAGATCCATTACATGTTATTCAGAACTGTATATAAGTTCGAATGCATATAGCAATGCAATGGGATTTGAAACGAAAAAAAGGGAAAATACAAAACTACCTTCAAAATAGATATCAAAGCATGGGATGGTTAATATGTTGATATACAGTCTGTAACTGTATACAGATATACTGTATAGTATATCAGCGCTTTCACGGGAGCCCTTTGATCTGTCGAAAGGAAAATTTCCATTTAAGGGTGTCTGCATCCGGAGGGACTCCCCCCCCCCCCCCCTCTTGGATTTTGGGAAGGGGGAAGGAGGTTGAAAGTGTTTGTTTTGATCATCATTTGTTAGGAGAGAGCAAGTAATATTTTTTAGATTTGCTTATTTATTGAAATAAAATTAATCATCAGCCGGTACTAGTCCACTGCAGAACAACGGCCCCAGACATGCCCTCCCATTCGCGTTTGTTTATCGTCTATTTATGCCATTTCATACTGTACTGGCAAGTTTCTTAACTCGTTAATCCATTGTCATCTCTTCCTTCCCCTACTTCTTTTGTAATCTCTAGGGACCCATTTTGTTATTTCTAAATGTCCATATATCATCTGTCATTCTCATTATATGTTCTGCTCATGTCCATTTCTTTTTTTTACTGTTTTCCTATCGTTAATCCCATCACTATTCTTTCCATAGACTGTTAAAAATTTACATTAAAAAAACGGTAAATGTCTGGCAACATTTATACCAGGATTTTTTTCTGGTATAAAAACGGATATATTGATGTAAAGAAGTGATATTACGGTCACCCACCTGTAAAATATAGGAACAAAGTATGGTATAATTACAGTTGCCCGTATTTTACTGAAATACTGCTGAGAATAGTATATTTTTGCGGAGAATGTCCGATTAAATTTTTTTTTTTTTCAACAGTGTAGCTCTTTGAGTTGTAACTAGTTTATACTCTAAGGCTTTAGTAAGGCTCAAAGTTTCTGTTAGGACCATATTAACTACTTTTGTTTTTTAGAGAAAATGGCGTTTTACATTTCATAATCATTGATAGGTAATGGCAGTTTTAGTCATTCAGATAAATTGTTGTTATTTATAGTGATAATGCGATGAATAATTATGTTAATAGATACATGTCCATGCACATCATAAAGGAATTAATAGGAAAATATTATATAATGACGAATGGTAAAGGAAGACATTGATTTTCATTAAAAGAAAATTTAAGAACAGTGAAAGGAAAACAAATTTTAATAGCAAAACTTACATATTTTATTTTTTAAGAAATATGAGAGTTTATTATAATCATGAATGTTGGTTTCATAAAGAAAATTAAGGAACTAGTTAAGGTCATCACAAATACGGATAGACATATACATTCTTTCAATGAATATTGAGCATAAATAGAAGTACAAAGTGGCATTGGCTGTTTATATATATATATATATATATATATATATATATATATATATATATACATACATATACATATCTTTATATATATATTATATACATATATATTATATATATATATATATATATATATATATATATATATATATATATATATATTTTTGTGAGCTCTGATCCTGTGGTCGATAAGAGAATCCAGACATTAATATATTAAAATATATAGCTTATTTGAATATGATATAACACGTCTAAATGTGCAAAATTTATCATTAATCGAATCCCAAGTACAAACATAACAATTAGGTATGATGGTGAAGATGGGTTGATTTCAATTCTAAGTACAAAAAAACCTGAATTCGACTGGTATAACTACAGAAGAATTGTCATTGACTTTGTGGCTTATAGAATCCTGCTTCTGCAAATAAGGTTGTAGCTGAGCAAATAATAATAATAATAATAACAATAATAATAATAAGTGAATTATTAAAGAACTTTGAACGCTAACAACAGTAGTAGGATCAGTTTGATTCCCGGCCGGTCAGAAGCTATTGTCTTTCAGTGGTTCCGCCTTGGACTCTGATCTCGAGGTTGATAAGAGAATCCAGACATTAATGTATTAAAATATATGGCTTATTTGAATATATATATATATATATATATATATATATATATATAAATATATATATATATATATATATATATATATACATATGCATAACTGGGGATGAAACACTTGGGTGAAAGGCTTTGCGAATAGCCATGATCAGCAAAGCTGTAATAGTAAGGACCACCCATGCTGGGGTGATGTGAGCAATCAGAAGAAAATCTCCCACCATCACCAATCCGCATTGGCTAGCGTGGTGATGAAAACTGGCATAACCCCAGACATGAATTGACATATTTGAGACGTTTGTCCTGCATATATATATATATATATATATATATATATATATATATATATATATATATATATATATATATATATATATATATATATTACGTGTGTATGTTTGTGCGTGATCACATACACCCACTTCCGGTTATATTTAGAAAAAAAGAGTAAACAAATTAGCATAGTTTATCCAAATGATATTTATGAATGATCAACTTTTAATGGATCTATGAATATTTGATGTTTTTTTCCTTGCATTATTATTATTTTTTTTTTAATTGTTGTCCCGGGATTAATCACTTTTGATTGGCGTTCGCTGTGCAGGCAGATGTCCTAGGAAAATTAATGAGGTTCTGCAATACTATTTAATGTTGGAATTAATGACTGCTCTTCCATTTGACATTTTTAATCTTTTATTTTATACTTAACGTATATATGCACGCACATGGATGTGTGTATATATGCCGTATTTTTACACACACACAACCCTGAAATGTCATGTGTGTTTATGTGTTTATGAAATATATATTTCATTTGCTGTTTTGAATTTAAATATCAATATAGAGACGACTGGCGAAATCTAATCGATGCCCTTTGTATCAATAGACGTAGGAGGAGATGATATGTTGCTAGGGTTGATTATTGAATTATAAGGATACATATTCTTGTAGTGTCTCCAAATGTACATTTTTTTAGTATCAAATGTTCTTTATTAATCCCTAAGAGGAGTAAGTTATGTTATTAGATTTAGTTCGCTTCTTTTTATGGTACACAACAATACCTGGATTGGGACAGGCGTGCCGAGTTATTCATTCATGAATCTTTGTTTACAAACAAACAAGTGACAAACATTCGACTTCTAAAACTCCTGGAATTTATTTATGAGTCATCGAAATACGAATAGAAATTATTATTATTATTGTTATTATATATTATATATCATATATATATATATATATATATATATATATGTTAAATTTTTCTCACATTTAGACGTGTTTTTCATATTCAAATAAGCCATATATTTTTTATACATTGTCTGGATTCTCTTAACGACCTCGGGATCAGAGCCCCAAACGAAATCACACAAAGACAAGAGCTTGTGACCGGCCGGGAATCGAACCCTGGTCCGGCAAACTTGTAGAGACAGTGACTACCACTTGGCCTGGTAGTCACTGTCTCTACAAGTTTGCCGGACCAGGGTTTGATTCCCGGCCGGTTAGAAGCTCCTGTCTTTGTGTGATTTCGTCTGGGACTCTGATCCCGAGATCGTTAAGAGAATCCAAACATTTATGTATAAAAAATATATGGCTTATTTGAATATGTATGTATATATATATATATATATATATATATATATATATATATATATATATATATATACTCTATATGTGTAACCATCATCCACAAAGGCGGAAGTATTTATCATAATGATCTACCATTGGATATATATACCCAAAGGTAAAATTCGATATGAAATACCATTGTGGTTGATATTTACATAATTGAAATCACAAGTGTTAGTGATATATATTTATAAATGTACAGCATATCTGTATGTATACAGAAATATGTTTATATAAATACATGCAAAAGTATATATATATATATATATATATATATATATATATATATATATATATATATATATATATATGTATATATATATATATATATATATATATATATATGTATATATATATATATATATATATATATATGTATATATATATATATATATATATATATATATATATATATATATATATATGGGGTTAAAGCTTAACACCAGTATTGTTACAGCTCTGTAGCAAATGTTCGAATCGTGCTCCGGACAGGTTTTTATTATGCTTTAATTTCTTCTTGTGATTTTATTCAATGTTAAAAACTTTAGTACTTATGGGTCAGCATATGAAAAAAAGTTGTCATATATATGTGTGTATACATTAAGAATATAGTAATATATGTATATATACATACATATATTGTATATATAAGTATATATATTATGTATATACATATATAATAATACATATATATACAGTATATATATATATATATATATATATATATATATATATATTGTGTGTGTATATTTTTTGAGTTTGTAAATTCTTAAAACATATATTCACTATCAGAAAAAATAGATAAGAGTAACAGAGAAAAACACATGGATAACTCCCCCTTTTTCAACACAACCTCAATATCCTTCGTCTAATCCTGCTTCTACTCGAGCAAGTCCCTGAAAGTCCTTTAGGGCAAATTAAGTTCCAAAGAAAATTCCAGGAAATTCCGTTTCTCATTTCAAATACAAATCCAACTTATTATTGTCATCCATATTCATGTTTAGCGAGTCTTCCCTCTTCCCTCCCCCCTCCCCCCCCCCATCCCCCTCGCTCCCTCGAATTCAATAAGTTATTAATTTGGTTTCGAGAGAATTATTGAGTTTGTTCCTTATTTCAATAAGGTAATTCTTCCGCTTCAGTAGAATTAGAAAGTTGGAATGCATTATTTCGGGTTAATTTTGTGTATATAAACCTGATGTATACATCTTAATGTATACTTTTACATTGATCATAAAATTAGGAAAAAATACATACCTCTCGTCATATTAATTAAGGACATACCTGAAATATTATTCAGAATACGTACGCAATGCGCACAGAATTCACCCCTTCCAGATTTCATAGGGGGAACACTTATCTCGTACAATGTGCATTTTAAAAACCTTTTCCGCTTCAATGAAGCAATAAATTTTGAAGTGAATATCTGTTAAAAGGATGAAATACCAATGACAGGAAAATGTGAGAAATTTGAATTATCAGTTTTCAAGAATAGTGTTTTTTCTTTATTGATTTTCCTAGTGAGCAATTATTTTAACTACCAATCGTATAATAATAGCTATTTCTCATTTTCTTATTGCTTTCTCAAAAAGAAATATAATCTTTATTTTATGTCGTAGTGTTTGTAATTAATGTATTATAATAGGGGTAAGAAATAAACTAATATATATATATATATATATATATATATATATATATATATATATATATATATATATATATAGATAGATAGATAGATAGATAGATTCATCTTCGTACATCAATAAATATTTAAAATACTCGTCGTAGAATACAGAACAAGAATGCGTACATCTCACTCATATGAGTCATGCGTAAAATTTGTTTGAACATCAAATCTCTATATCTTCGTCATAATCATTTCAGGCTCTGGGTGAAGATGGCAGGTTCATCCTTGCCAAGATCTTTGGACATGATGTGTCGTACAGTGCTAATGGCATTTTTAAATTTGTATCAGAAGCAGGTTCTTCTTAATGCTATTTAATTTTTATAAAATATTTACTTATCTGGTTTTAATTGAATGTTCTTTTATTCTTTATTTATAATAAACGATATCGGCGTCAATGACCTTCGATGTCAGGATGCCAGAGAACTTCAAACCATTCATTCATTCATTCATTCATTCAGTACATATATCTCGTCTGATGGTTATTAAACTACAGGTGCAGAAACTAATCACTCCCCACTCCCCCCTTACTCTGGACCCCTATCTCCCCTTCCCCAAACCCCCTCCACTACCCCTGTCACTCCAAACTGAAACCAATATCACCTCCTCCAAGGAAACGAGCTAAAGTGAAGATGGAATATATGAGACCTTTAAAAAAGAAGAAGAGTAGGTTGAAGAGGATCCTTTTTTAATTCAATCCAATCCTGTTGTCCCTTGAGCGTTGCTAGGAGACTTTGGGAGACGTTTATGGATCTCTACGTAGGTATTTTGAAGGAGCCCGAATGTCTTGTGATTGGTATTGTTAGGTTCTCGGTGATGAACATTTTGAAAGCGATCATGGTCTTCGGAGGAGGATGAGAGAGGTGGGAGACTTACATGTGAAATTAATTTTGGTGTTGTATGATAGATGGAGAGAGAGAGAGAGAGAGAGAGAGTTACAAGGATTTTGGGTGTCTCAAATTATTTGTAGTTAATCTGCAGAGATTCCATTTCCTCTTGGATAGAGCGAATTAGCTTAAACGTTTAGAGAGAGAGAGAGAGAGAGAGAGAGAGAGAGAGAGAGAGAGAGAGAGAGAGAGAGACAGAGAGAGAGTTACAAGAATATTTGATATAACAAATACTTTGTACTCCATCCGCGGAGACTACATTTGCTCTTGGATACAGCGAATTAGCTTAAACGTTTAGAGAGAGAGAGAGAGAGAGAGAGAGAGAGAGATTCTGAGGCCTATCAGTAAAATCTAGAATATGGAATCTATAAGAGTAGGGTGATTTGGAAAGGCAGGGACTTTTGGAATAGGCCTCTGTAGGCCTAAGTTAAATCAGCCGTAGAGTCAATAGTGGGAACCTTGCAGGTGTTGCACACGAGACCTTTATTTACTTCTCCCTAAATTACAAAATCTGCCTCATTGTTTTCTGTTCTTCTCCTTTGATACATAATACAATAGTAGCTTTTCCACTTGTCTATAGTTTATATATATATATATATATATATATATATATATATATATATATATATAATGTGTATGAATGTATATTGCATAATTGTATATATGAGAGTATACTTATATTTATTTTTGTCTGTGATGTGTGTACGCATGTACGTATATACTGTATGTGTGTATACACACGCACACACACACACATATATATTATATATATATATATATATATATATATATATATATATATATATGTATATACGTACATGCATGCGTAAATATATATGCACATATACACGATATATATATATATATATATATATATATATATATATATATATATGTGTGTGTGTGTATATATACACACACACACATATATATATATATATATATATATATATATATATATATACAGGTTTATATCGTGTATATGTGCATGTATATTTACGTATGCATGTATGTATATATATGTGTGTATTTATATATATATATATATATATATATATATATATATATATATATATATATATATATATATATATATATATCAATTGAAATATGAATACGGCACTGACTGTTACATTTTTCTTTGAAGTTGTCCCCGGTTAGTAGCTGGACTTGAATTGATGAATGTCCTTATGACTTGTCGCTGGGGGCACGGAAGGTCATTCTGCTCTGGAATCCCGTTAAATCTGTTGATGAACGGATAAAAAGTAGGTGCATGTAGTTAGTGACCCAATTGACGCTGCATAGACCTTCAGTAATGACTCCTGCCTACAGTGCACCTTAAAAAGGTGATTTTATATGAAAACGAAGCACAAAAGCTGAAACAGAGCCAATAAATGTTATTCAAAACTGTATAGAAGTTCGAATGCATATAGCAATGCAATGGGATTTGAAACGAAAAAAAGGGAAAATACAAAACTACGTTCAAAATAGATATCAAAGCATGGGCTGGTTAATATGTTGATATACAGTCTGTAACTGTACACAGATATACTGTACAGTATATCAGCGCTTTCACGGGAGCCCTTTGATCTGTCGAAAGGAAAATTTTCATTTAAGGGTGTCTGCATCTGGAGGGACTCCCCCCCCCCTCCTCTTGGATTTTGGGGGAGGGGGGGGGGAGATTGGAAGTGTTTGTTTTGACCATCATTTATTAGAAGAGAGCAAGTGATATTTGGAGATTTGCTTTTTTATTGAAATAAAATTAATCATCAGCCGGTACTAGCCCACTGCAGAACAACGGCCTCAGGCATGCCCTTACATTCGCGTTTGTTTATCGTCTATTTATGCCATTTCATACTGTACTGGCAAATTTCCCTAACTTATCAATTCATCGTCTTCTCTTCCTTCCCCTGCTTCTTTTATAATATTCTGTTATTCTTAAACGTCCCTATATCATCTGTCATTCTCATTATATGTTCTGCCCATGTCCATTTCTTTTTCTTACAAGTTGTTAGAATATCCTCTGCTTTACTAATCTCTCGGATCCATGTTCCTTTTTTTTTTTTTTTTTTTTTTTTTTGCGTCATTGTTAATTCCATCATTATTCTTTGCATAGCTCTTTGAGTTGTAACCAGTTTATTCTCTAAGTCTTTAGTAAGGCTCAATGTTTCTGCTAGGACCATCTCATTAAATACTTTTATTTTTTAGAGAAAATGGCATTTTACGTTTCATAATCATTGATAGGTGATGGCAGTTTTAGTCATTCAGATAAAATATTTTTATTTATAGTGATAATGCGATGAATAATTATGTTAATAAATACATGCCCATGTACATTATAAAAGGCAATTAATGGGAAAATTATTATATAATGACAAATGGTAAAGGAAGACATTGATTTTCATTAAAGGAAAATTTAAGAACAGTGAAAGGAAAAAAATAATTTTAATAGCAAAACATACATATTCTAGTGAGAGTTTATGTTCATGACCGTTAGTTTCATTAAGAAAATTAAGGAATTAGTCAAGGCCATCACAAATACGGATAGACATAAACATTCTTTCAAGGAATACTGAGCATAAATAGAAGTACAAAGTGGCATTGGTTGTTTATATATATATATATATATATATATATATATATATATATATATATATATATATATGTGTATATAAATATATGTATATATATATGTATTTGTGTGGGCTCTGATCCCGAGGTCGATAAAACAATCCATGCATTAGTGTATTAAAATATATGGCTTATTTGAATATGAAAAACACGTCTAAATGTGCAAAATTTATCATTAATCGAATGCCAAGTAACAAACTACCAATTAGTTACGATGGTGAAGATGGGTTGATTTCAATTCTAAGTACAAAAAACCTGAATTTGACAGGAATAAGTACAGAAGAATTGTCATTGCTTTTATATTTCTTCGGGGCTTCTATCATCCTGCTTTTCCAACTAGGGTTGTACATTAGGAAATAATAATAATAATAATAATAAGTGCTATGTCACTGTTATTACAAGCTTCCTGGACCAGGGTTCCATTCCCGGCTTGTCAGAAACTATTGTCTTTGAGTGGTTCCGCCTTGGGCTCTGATCCCGAATTCGATAAGAGAATCTAGACAATGTATTAAAATATATGGCTTATTTGAACATATATTTATATATATGTATATATGTATATATGTATATGTATATATATATACAAAGAGAGAGAGAGAGAGAGAGAGAGAGAGAGAGAGAGAGAGAGAGAGAGAGATACACACGCGTGTGTGTCCCTTAATGAATGGGGATGAACTAACATGGTTAAACACCTAGGTGAAAGGCTTAGCGAATCGCCATGATCAGCAAAGCTGTAATAGTAAGGACCACCCATGCTGGGGTGATGTGAGCAATCAGACGAAAATCTCCCACCATCACCAATCCGCATTGGCTAGCGTGGTGATGAAAACTGGCTGAACCCCAGACATGAATTGACATATTTGATACGTTTGTCTCTCTCTCTCTCTCTCTCTCTCTCTCTCTCTCTCTCTCTCTCTCTCTCTCTCTCTCTCTCTCTCTCTCTCTTTATATATATAATATATATATATATATATATATATATATATATATACACGTGTGTATGTTTGTGTGTGATCTCATACACACACTTTCGGTTATATTTAGAGAAAAAGAGTAAACAAATGAGCATAGTTTATCCAAATGATATTTATGAATGATCAACTTTTAATGAGTCTATGAATATTTGATGTTTTTTCCCTTGCATTATTATTATTTTTTTTAATTGTTGTCCTGGGATTAATCACTTTTGATTGGTGTTCGCTGTGCAGGCAGATGTCCTAGGAAAATTAATGAGGTTCTGCAATACTATTTAATGTTGGAATTAATGACCGCTCTTCCATTTGACATTTTAATCTTTTATTTTATACATAAGGTATATATGCACGCATATGGATGTGTGTATATATTCCGTATTTTTACACACACACAATCCTGAAATGTCATGTGTGTTTATGTGTTTATGAAATATATATTTCATTTGTTGTTTTGAATTTAAAGATCAAGATAGAGACGACTGGCGAAATCCAATCGATGCCCTTTGCGTCAATAGACATAGGAGGAGATGATATGTTGCTGTAGAGTTGATTATTGAATTATAAGGATACGTATTCTTGTAGTGTCTCCAAAGGTACATTTTTTAGTATCAAATGTCCTTGATTGATTCCAAAAAGGAGTAAGTTATGTTATTAAATTTAGTTCGCTTCTTTTTATGGTACACAACAATGCCTGAATTGGGACAGGCGTGCCGAGTTATTCATTCATGAATCTTTGTTTACAAACATTTCACTTCTAAAACCCCTGGAATTTAGTTATGAGTCATCGAAATACTAATAGAAATATATATATATATATATATATATATATATATATATATATATATATATATATATATATATATATATATACAGTATATGTGTATGTGCGTTCGTGCGGGCTTAAATATTATCCACAATAGCAGAAGCATTTATCATGATCATCTTCCAGTGGATATACATTCCCAAAGGTATAATTCGACATTAAATGTCATTTTGGTCGATATTTACCAGATTGAAATCACGTGTTAGTGATATATTTATGTATGTATCTATACACACACACATATATATATTACAGTGGAACCTTTACACACGAACTTATCTACATCCGAATTTTCCAACATCTGAAGTAAAATTCGAGAAAATTTTTGACTCTACACCCGAATTTTATTTCGACACACGAAGTAAGCAATTTTCGTCGTACCGGTTGTATCCGAATTTTTCGACACGCGAAGTACAATTCGAACACGTTCCTACTCTACACCCGAATGTTTTTTTCGACACCCGAAGTAAACAATACTCATACGCATAGTTGGTGCTCATAGCGCCTGAAGTGTTTTTTATTTCCGCCGATAGAAGGCAGCACTTCGACCTCAGAGGGTCCCTCAATTAGAGCGGCTCGGGTCATTCCTCTGTTCTCGTCGGCTTCTTGCGGTTATGCCCTGTGCGTTCTGGCTATTAACTGTGTTTTAATCGAGATTTTTTTACGTGCATCCTTAACGGTAATTTACGTAAAGTATGGGTCCTAAAAGGCTTAGTTTTGCAAGTGGTAGTGGTAGTGGTTAGAAAAGGAAGAAGGAAATGCTTTCTTTAGAAATTAAGCAGGAAATTATTGAAAAACATGAGCGTGGCGTCCGCGTGAGTGAACTTGCTAAACAGTATGGCTGTAATATGTCGACGATCTCGACAATCCTTAAACAGAAGGAAGCTATTAAAGCAGTGAAACCTTCTAAGGGGATCACCATTATTTCAAAACGCCCGTAGGCCCTATCATAGAAGAGATGGAACGACTTTTGCTAGTGTGGATCAAGGACAGAGAGATCGTTGGCGACACCATCACCGAGACCGTCATCTGCAAGAAGGCGCACGCCATCTTTACGGACTTGAAGGAGGAGAGCTCTGGGGGTGATGCTGGGGAGAGTTCAACCGAACCTTCCTCAGATGATTTCAAGGCATCTCGTGGCTGGTTTGAGAAATTTAAGAAAAGGTCCGGGATTCATTCAGTGTTGTTCGCCACGGAGAGGCTGCTACTGCGGACACAAAGGCTGCAGCTGACTTTGTCAAGAACTTCGAAAGGATCATGCTGGAAGAAGGCTACGTAGAGCAGCAAGTGTTTAATTGTGATGAAACCGGGGCTTGTTTTGGAAGAAGATGCCCAGTCGAACCTACATCACCGCCGAAGAGAAGAAATTGCCTGGGCATAAGCCAATGAAGGATCGGTTGACTCTTGGCCCTATGTGCCAATGCTAGCGGGGACTTTAAAGTCAAGCCCTTACTGGTTTACCATTCCGAGAACCCTAGGGCCTTTAAGGCACACAACGTCGATAAGGACCAGCTTCATGTTTTCTGGCGATCCATCTCGAAGGCCTGGGTCACTAGGCAGTTCTTTGTGCAATGGGTTAACCAAGTTTTCAGCCCTTCTGTGAAGAAGTATCTTCATGAACAGAAATTGCCTTTA
>NC_090753.1:47778324-47780824 GCF_036898095.1 Palaemon carinicauda
AAAAAAAGTTTTAACTATTTTTCTCAAAAGTGGTTTAATATTTTAGGGGGTGAACTTTTTATATACTAAGTTTTTTGGGAGGTTTAAATGTCCCTTTTTTAAAATGGGGTTAGAAGACCATTTTCTTTTTCCAAAGGCATGATTCTATAGGGTGATTTGCAAAGAGTATTTCCTAAGGAGAATAGTAACAGCAGTTCATATATTGACCAAGTCTACCTTCGATCTGTGGTTCCACGAATGTAATCTCTAGAGACAAACATTACATCCGCGGACAGATGTCATAGTTAACATTAACGAGAGATTATGATGTTAAAGCTAAATAATAATAATAATAATAATAATAATAATAATAATAATAATAATCTATCCCTTAAGTGTCAAATCACTGACATATGACGAATTTTGTATGAGAAATAATGGCACTGCAAAATATTACATTTTCACAATTTACGCAACTTTTTCACTATACATTCCACCAACTTCTTCACTATACATTCCAACAACTGTTTCATTATAATGCTATTTAATTAATCTATGAAGACGAATGAATAATAGAAGCCATTGTCATCTTGGCTACTCAAGATTCAAAACTAATATTTGAAATGATGGATGAAACGAGCAAGTAATAATTTACCTCATTTTAAGGTTTAAAGGCCACTCATGAATGGCAGAGGCAAGGGACAGTGACAATGCACTATCAAGCAGGATAATGCCCTAGAGACTAAACATATACATATGATCAGAGCCCAAGCCCCCTTTCCACCTAAGCTACAACCAGGGAGGGCCAGGCAGTGGGTGCTAATAAAGCCTACCTGACACTTGCGCGCACTGGCACACATTGATGCGTGTCAGTGCGTGCCACATTCACTCCAGTTCGCGCATCGTTCACGACAAGTTCACGCGACGTTCACGCCATAGCACGAATTGGCACGCGTAGTTCATGAGAAGTTCACGACACGTTCACGCGAGTTCGTGCATCATTCCGCATCGTTCCCGCATCGTTCACACATCGTTCACGCCAGTTCACGAATTGGTCACTCCATATAAAAACGGGGCTTCTCCAACCCGAGGACATTCTTGGATTGGCTTCGGAAGAGACAACAATGCTTTCTGTCAGAGACACCATTGCATTGAGGAGAAGAAACTTATCTTTTTCGTTTGTATTTTTTGTTGTCCTTTATTTTTGTTTCAATAAGAAAGCATTTGATTTACATATAAATAGCAGACATAAAATATGTACAAGTATTAAGAAAGCATTTTATTTTAACATTAAAAGCAGCAAACAGAAAAAGTTTGTTTTGCTCTTCATTTTAAGGTAATAAAGAAGAATAAGTATGTTGATGAAATAAAACATCATTTTATTTTTACATTCAAACAGCAAACTTAAAAATTTCTTGGGTTTATTTTTCAGTTCATTTTTATTTAAACAAAAGTTTTGGCTCTTGATTGGTAATAGAGGAAAATAAGTGTGTGCATGAAATAAGACATCATTTTATTTTTACATTCAAACCGCAAATATAAACAATGATTAGGTTTATATTTTTCTTTCCTTTTCATTAATTTTTTCGTTTCCTTTTTGTCTCTTCATTATAAAGTTATAGAAATAGTTTGAAATAAGATATCATTTTTTTTACATTAAAACAGCAAATATAAAAATTTATTAGGTTTATTTTTCTTTCCTTTTCATTAATTTTTTCGTTTCCTTTTTGTTTCTCTTCATTATAAAGTTATAGAAATAGTTTGAAATAAGATATCATTTTTTTCACATTAAAACAGCAAATATAAAAATTTATTAGGTTTATTTTTCTTTCCTTTTCATTAATTTTTTTCGTTTCCTTTTTGTTTCTCTTCATTATAAAGTTCACGCCACTTCCCGCATCGTTCACTCCAGTTCACGCCAGTTCCCGCACTGTTCCTTCCAGTTCACTCCAGTTCGCCCATCGTTCACGACTATTTCACGACTATTTTATGCGTGCCAATGCGTGCCACAAACTTTAAACATTTCAAAGTTCTGGGCACGCATTGCACGCAAGTTCCAGCACTGTTCACGACATTTTCACGACTCGTTCACGCGAGTTCGCGCATCAATGCGTGCCACGAATGCGTGCAAGTTTCAGGTACCCTTAATAACTCAGCAGGTACACCTATAAGCTCCCCCCCCCCCAAAGACCCCATCCTTTACTCGACTTTTCTTTATTCTCGGTAACCAACACTAAACAACGTAATCAAATATCTGTAATAAAACATTTAATGCATGACTGAGTCCCCTGTATATTAGTGCTTCATTTTCTCAACTACCAATGTAAAACAACTGCATACCTTACTACCAATATCAACACTTTACTTCAACACTAATTTCAAATCATTATTGTTTCTAGTAATTACACTTGCATACCCTTTACCAATATCAGCACTATTTCAATAACACCAAATCATTATTGTTTCTAGTAATTACACTTGCAAACCCTTTATTAATATCACCCAATCATTATTGTTTCTA
>NC_090753.1:47785824-47800824 GCF_036898095.1 Palaemon carinicauda
AAGATTTCATTGCAGGGAAACACAGAATGATATTATTATTTGTGCTTTGTATATTCCACACGAGGGATCACCTTATTGTTCATCTAATATCTTTGATGTTATTGCTGATGATCTTATGAACTTGAATGTAAAATATGAGTTACCAATTATATTAGCTGGTGATTTTAACTCAAGAACGGGCTTACTTAATGACTTTATAGATGACGACCCTTTGCAAAATATCGATTAAATGATTTTATTGATGAATGTCTGTTTAGCTCCAAAAGGGAATTAGAAACTCTTGGTCTTAGCACAGATCGCTATAATAGTGATGTTATTACTAATAACCATGGTCGTAACTTAATTGAACTGTGTAAAATGCTTGACGTTAAGGTAGTTAACGGGAGGTTTGGGGGGACAGTGGCGTAGGGGATTTCACTTGTTTCACAGCTAATGGTAAAAGTTGTATTGACTATTTTATTGTTTCTCCTAAACTTATGAGTAGTATTACGGATTTTAATGTTGAGCAATATGACAGGTGTCTGTCCGATACTCACTCGGCCCTCTCTATGGTATTACGGTTGGAAGAGACTTGTAATATGAAACCACCGGAAATACAGAAGGAGGAAAATTTAGATTTAGATAGTAAGGAAACCCATGATATGAATAATTCTGAATATGAAGAACTTAAAACAAAATGTACAAATGACATAAAAGATGAGTATATGGAAGCATTCAGTACTAGAGATATTAACTTATTAAACCAGAAATTAGGTTCACTGAACCCTTTGAATGTAACCCAGAATATTATGGATGATATTGTAAAAAATTTAGGAAAATTATATATTGACCCTGCTAAACACATTGGCATTTGTAAAAAAGTTTATCAAAATAAATCTAAAACTAGGGATTGCAAAAAGGTTAGCAAACCATGGTTTGACAAAGACTGTTCTAGTAAAAGAACTGAATATATGAAAGTAAAAAACAGGCTTAAGAAAATCAAAACAAATGAAGCTAGAAACGAACTGAAAGCTAGAGCTAAAACATATAAGAGAATAATTAATAAAGCTAAGAAATCTTTCAGAAAAAAATTTCATAGAAATGTTAGAAATCTGAAAAAAAGTAGCAGTAAGGATTATTGGGATTTGTTAAAGAATACTGATAAGAGTGAGCTGATTTGTAAAATTGCACTTAAAACATTTCGAGATTATTTTGCTAAACTCAGTCGAGGTAATGTTGAACCTGATGATAGTGAACACCCTGATAATTTCGACCCAAGCATTATTAACCAGTTCGTTAACGAAGAATTAAATAGAGTTTTTACAGTAGATGAGATACAAATTCAAATAAGAAAACTTAAGAGTAGAAAAGCATGTGGTATTGATAATATCATAAATGAGTTCCTTAAAAACTGCCCTCATGATATGCTAAATTTTATATGCAAAATCTTCAACATTGTGTTGATCTCCTCAGTTGTTCCATATTATTGGTGTATAGGGATAATAAAACCCATATTTAAGAAAGAAGGATCTCCTGACGACCCAGATAACTATAGGGGTATCACACTACTGAGCTGTGTAGCGAAGCTTTTTACCGCTTGTGTCAATAAAAGCTTGACTGATTATATTGACAGCACTGGTCAACTTGGTGAGGAGCAGGCTGGTTTCAGGGAGGGATATAGTACTCTAGATCATATTTTTGTATTGCATTCACTTGTTAATTTCTATCTCCATCGAAAAAAGAGAATATACTGTTTGTTCGTTGATTATACAGAAAAGCATTCGATTTGGTTGACAGGTCGTCCTTGTGGGGAAAAGTAATCTCACATGGCATTAATGGTAATATTATGGCTGTCATATATAATATGTATAATAATGTAAAATCATGTGTAAAGCAGAATCACAAAATTTCTAACTTTTTCGAATGTAACATAGGTGTAGGACAAGGTGAGAATCTTTCCCCATTACTTTTTGCCATCTACCTAAATGATTTCGAGTCTTTTCTTAGCAGGGGGTATAATGGGATGGATATGTGTTCAAGGGAAATAAATGAAAAATTAAGTAGTATTGATATAGAAATGTTTTTGCGTATTTATGTTTTACTTTATGCTGATGATACTATTGTAATGGCTGAATCGCCAAAGGAATTACAAAACGCCTTAAACAAAGTAAAAGAATATTGTGATACTTGGAAACTTCAAATTAATGTTTCAAAAACTAAAGTAGTTGTATTTTCTAGAGGAAAAGTTAGAAATGTCCCGAATTTTAAATATGGTGAGGAGAGCATCGAAATTGTAGATGATTATATTTACCTTGGTACTACGTTCAATTATAATGGTAAAATGGATAAAGCTATTAAGAAGCAAGTCATTCAAGCACGTAGAGCATTATTTAGTATGTTAATTAAATGTAAAAAACTTTAATTACCCATTGATATCAACTGTGATCTATTCGATGCTCTAGTTGTACCAATTTTGACTTACGGTTGTGATATATGGGGTTACCACAAACTAGATCATGTTGAAACATTTCACAAGAAGTTCATGAAAAATCAGCTCTGTGTGAACAAGAGAACAGCAAACTGCATGGTATATGGGGATCTTGGCAGATTCAAAATTGAAATATCTATTTGCAAACGGATGATTGGATTTTGGTTGAAAATTGTAAAATCAAAGGCGTCTAAATTGTCAAATGTTTTTTATCGTTTTTTTAGAATTCTATACGAGTCGAATGAGTATAAGTCTAGTTGGATCCATAAAATTAAAACTATCCTTGATTCATGTGGTATGTCAAATATATGGGAGCATCCAGAAAATTTCAATCACACGTGGATAATAAATAGCCTAGAAATGAAACTCAAAGATATAGAGAGACGACAGTGGCATGCAGAAGTAGAAAGAAATATATTGTGTAGTAATTATAAACTTTTTAAGACAGAATTTGGCCAAGAAAAGTATATTATAAATTTAGATATACCAGAAAGAATTGCCCTTAGTAAATATAGGTGTGGTACCCACAAACTTCCTGTAGCAATTGAAAGATATTCTAGGCAGGGGAATCATTACCCTTGCACACTATGCAACGGCACTGAAGTTGGGGATGAATATCATTATGTTTTAGTTTGTCCTGTGATTAGAGAAATAAGAGAGAAATACCTAAAGCCCTACTATTGTAGAAGACCTACCACTTTTAAATTCAGTCTGCTCCTCAATACAAGTAGTGCTAGAGAACTGAAAAGACTTGCAAGGTTTGTTAACCTTATAATGTCTTTATTTTGGATTTAATACTTTCTAGGATTTTCATTATTCTGGTATTATTTTTCAATGTATGTACTTTCCTTTGTCAGAATACCTTTTATGCTTTAATTATGTACTTGCTGAATATATGTGTACATAAATATAGTTGTAATCTATTGGTCTCTTCTTTTTGTAGTTTTTGTGTAAAATATATATATTTGTGTAATTTTGTAATTCTCATACTCCGGAAGGGGTCGATAGAATAAAATTTGCCTTTGCCTTTGAACTCACTTTTGGGGTTATTGTTAGGATTGCTCAACGTAAGTTTATGTTAACAAACACACACTCCCCCCTAGGGGGGGGGGGGGGGGGGGTTTCCTGCGTGGTCACCGCCAGGCATGGAGTTCTCTATCTGGACCCCTAGATAGTGACATCCTTTCAATTTAATCCTAAGACACACACTTGTGAGCCAACGTGATGCAATTGAGTTCACACGCCCCTCTCTTGGGGCTATTGTCAGGATTACTCACTTTTTGGGGCTATTGTCAGGATTGCTCAGTCCTTTGTGCATATATCCAAGGTATACACATATGAAATTTCAGGTCATTTAGTGAAATTATGAGGGTACAGAATGTAAATCACGTTTTTCTTATGTATCACTTCAAAATGTTTAATTTAAGTGATTTTCGGCTATTTATTTTGACAAAATATAAAATTTTTTGCTCCTATGCCTTGGTATTTAAACTACATGACCGGAAATTTGGTATGGAAATGTCTACTGTATAATGTATACCCATAGGACGTTATTCACATTTTTTGCATACACTACTTCAGAATGTATAACAGGACCTTTGTATAATTATCTATATCCCAGAATCATCTTCACCACTGACAAGACCTTAAATTTCCTTTCGGTAATGGATATTGATGAAGTGATAACAACATATGATATGTTGTTATTTCATGTACTTTCATTGTATGTTAGTTTGAATGCAAGGTTCTTGATAAAAATCTATCAAATGTTACGCTGTCATTGGTGCATACTTCATTGAGTCAACCTTCAAAGAAGAGGTGGGTACTTGCTACCTCAAACTACGTATCAAAACCTCACGAGAAATTAAGTGTCTTGAGAAAAAGAAAAAAAAAAATAATAAATAAATAAATATCTCCGTGTAGGACAGGTTGGGCAAAGAAGGATTTATAGCTTTTTAATAGAAGTAGAATTTTCTAGTAAACTGGGCGGATATGTCTCAGTAAAGGTGAGCCTCTGTAGTGACCAACAAATATTGGTACTAATAACTGAATGATCATGGAAAAATAATAACTATCCTTCAAACTGAATAACTAGCTCTACTGATACAAGTCCTAAAGCATGGTTATCATGCACCAGGAGTATGGAAAAGTTGTTTAACACCTACTACTGAGGTGTCTGCCTGTGTGTATACTGTAGGCAACTTTGAATATTTGCTGAATATTTATTTGTTCCGTTGTATAGTATCTGTGGAGTTACGGTAAAGGATGAATATTAGTCATCTCCTTGGTATGTTTTTCTCTTAGTTTCTCGTATCTTTCGTTTTTATGTTATCGATTATGAATTTACCTTATGTATGCCCCATTATGCTAACATGTATTCCTGCAATGTTCATGCGTATGCTATTGTAATAGATTTCGCGTTTTGGCCAATATCCTTTTTTTTTTTCATTTAGGCCACGTGCGTAATTAATAATGAGTATGGAATATGTACACCTGTTACACTGAGATAAAAGAGCGAACCCTTCATAGGCACATTAGCAAAACCACCCCCACCCCCCTGTTCCATAAAAATGCTTACACGACCCCCACCAAAGGAAAAAAGAAAGTAAAAGGAGTTTACTTTGAAATGACGGCGAGTAAAGAAGATTTTTTCATCCATATCTAATCATTCCTTCGTGCTGACTAACCCTTTCACATGCTTCCTTTAGTATTGTTGTAAGCAGACAAACTATGCATGTTTCTGTAGTATCAAAACTAAGTTTTCATTGGTCACCATTTTTAAAGATGTATGCCATTTGAAGTGGGTTTCCAAGCTTATTAGAAAGAATAGAAATGTGCCATTGATACTTCAGCGTGAATGTAAAATCTGGAACTTAGTCAATATCCTCTAAATGGAATGGTCTCTTCAGTAAAAGGTGGATTAATAAGACCGTGATATAAATTGAAGGAAGTATTTGAGTAGAAATTTCAGAATTTTCTCACTCCAAACTATTTCAGAATCGAGAAATGTGAGTAAAAAGAGTGGAATTGACGCTATAATTGTAAAATTCCTTGTAAAATATTATCGGAGTATGAAACCCCCCCCCCCCCCCTTTTTTTAACGCATCAGGCAAACAATAATGATATAACACTTAGAAATAAGTACATGTATACAATGAAATACATGTAGTAAAAAACGAAAACTAAAAGTATAACACGTTGACAACTTTCATGGTGTAAAATAAACACGAACCTGAAAGAAAATACCGGTACGTATCATGTGATGATGCAGTGGTGCGGGTATGAAATTGTTCAAAGGTCGCGCACGCGCGCTCCCTCGTTGCTTAGAATTTCGCTCATTACCGCAAATGTCTCCCTAAACATTATCCTGCCTGTCATGCCAGGACTTATATCATAAAACTAAGTCTTCATTCTACTATACGGTAAACTAAAGCATAATAGCATGCATAACTCAAAATCATAATTATGATTAAGATCAGCTTTCATTGATATTATATGGTAGGAGACTCAGTCATTTTATTTCTGGAGTGAGGTTGGTCACAAAATGCACTGAACTGTGATCAGTGAGTAACAAATATTGTACGTGGTGAAAACATTCTGTGTCACCGCTTTGTTTCATGTACGGTACACTTAAGAAGTATATCAGTAGTTGTGAGTTGCATAGAACTAATGTTATAGTATTAGGAGATATCCTTAATTTATTTCAGAAATGGAATTCAATGAACATATGTAACGCATGCAATCAAAATATGCAACGCATGCCGAGAGATTTATAGCGGAATGCAGTCTGTAAATGCGCTTGTTTCATTGAACTAATCTCACATTTCAGTTTACGCAGATGTTTTTACTGTGAATAATTTACACACGGTGAAAAGTGTACCGGCCATCTACCCTTATCACGGGAGCGGTGACCCGTAAAATCTAACTCCCCACCCTCCGAAAAATCCGCCACGAAAATTCTCCCTACAAAATTTCCACTCAACTGAATTTCCACCCCACCAAATTTTCTCTCTTTAAATTTTCACTACACCAAAATTACACCCTTCGCCCAACCAATACATTTCAATGTTATGATTTTTTGCCCTGTTTATTTTATTGTGAGTTGTTACCTAGCTCTGCAATTAAAGATAATGATTTTAAAATTTTATCAAAGTACACTAATAAAAATTTACAATTCTTATTTTATAATGCCACACTTTTTTTTCGATAGCAGCGTATTTTTTCCTTTTCTTTGCCTAGTTTCTGCGCCTAATATATGTAACTTTTGCTTGTGTCATAGTTTCATTCTTGGGCAGGTCCCACACAATTTCCATAGATTAGTGTGAATCGGAGTAATAGAAGACTGAATAACATCCGGAGTTCTTCACTTTATCTCTCTTTGGCTCTCTATTCCTCATTAGGTAAAGCAAGTGAAGGACTACTAACGGTAGCAAGTATAACCGGCTTACTTGAATTATAGTCATTGTGAAAACGGAGACGACAACCATTGCAGAATTTTTCACAACGTTGATGGGTTCTTGTTTTAACAGATTGTCTTTATGCTTCTCGTTTATGTAATTTTCTTTGTCACTTCGTTTTCCTTTCAAGGAAGAAATGTAGGAGAGGGACATGGTTGCAAAAATAAATAAATAAACTTTCTAAGACAACGATAAGAAACCAACTTAAATTTAGATGGAATGCAATTTTTAGTATATAGTTTCACTTAAAATATACAGTTCATTTTGAGAAAAATAATCGGTTAGCTCGTGCGATTAAAGCTTTGTTTGCTTATTATGTGGGGGGGGGGGGGGTGAAAAGTGGTAGGGGGATGAAAATAGTGGGGAGAAAGTTTCTTGGAGTCGTAATTTTGTCATGGACATGGGTCAGGATCTTGAAAGGTGGAGGAACCGCAAACGGGACCAATGTATATATCCACTGATGGATAGTTTGATTCTTAGGTTACCGTATTCTGCAAAACGTTATTTATTACTTACCCAAGCAATATTAGAAAAATGATGGGTATTACATTGTACGTGATATTAGAGAGTATCTGATGTCAAACGTTGCATAAAAAAGCATAAGCAAAATATATATAAAGTCATAGTGAAGATTTTCTCAAATGTTTCCCATGGGTGGTAAGTGCTATATATATCTGTAAATTAGTAGCCGATCATTAAAGAGACGTGGCATGTTTGTGCTTGAGGATTTATCATAACAAGTTACAAGAAGTTTACTCGTGAAATTTATCCCAAATCTTACTACTTTATTTTCATTACCCTAATACTAGAGTCTTACGGCTAAGGAAGTAACCTTCCATTATAGATCGTAAAGAAATCAGAACAAAAAAATCAATAGAGAGTAGTTGCTTCGAGCTAAGATGATGATTGGACGCTGCAGTTTCTGTCATGAATAATGGTATTAAAGTAAGAATAATGTCACATTATCGAGTCGACAATCACTTTGTTATCTACAAATCAAACATAAGTGACTCGTTCGGTCACTATCTCTTGTACTCAAATATTGAGAAAGATCAAGGAGGTAACAGATACAAAAGGACAGAGAAAAAAAAATGCCATATCACGACTGAACTAAACATTCATTAACTGTATTCCCTCCTAATTCCCAGTTTTAACCAGTACTAATCCCGAAACATTACTAAAGTAATGTGTAATGATGGATAGAGAGCGGGTGGCCGCTAAATTTCTATCTAATCTAACTTAGCGGGCTGTTTGATGATCCATTTTTTTTTCACACATTGCTTACTTGAATCTTCAAAAAGTAATATCGGGTTTCTTCTTCGAAGAGACGATCTACCATTCCATTTGAATTAGGCATAATACCGAACTGAAGTATCCTAGGCACAAGCAGTTTTTCGGAGAACCCAACAACTTGCCCCAATTCAGTAAGGGGAGACGAGAAGAGGTATAGAAAAGAATGGCCAATTCTTTCCATATTCAACTCTCTCCTCATACACCTGACAAGAATGAGATTACCAAATAATTCCTCTTTGCTTAAACGATTTTCATTAATATAAAACGGAGTCAGATCCACTCTGATTTTGGAGAAACTTCCTCTTCGCTTCAACTCTGATTTTGGAATAACATACACGATTGCAATACTGGATTTTGTAACAAGTAAAGAATAAATAAGTGTGTGTGTGTGTGTGTGTGTGTGTGTGTGTGTGTGTGTGTGCGCGCGAGCGCACGCTTGTGTATGTGTGTGAAGGATATTAGTTGGTAAAGAGTTGACACATGTGGAACTAATTTTCATATATCCCTTAACGTACGTCTTTAGTGATAGGGATAGCATAAAACATCCACATATCTTTCATTTCATATTCGGAAGTTCGTAAAATTATACGGTACGGGAACATTATAAATAATATGATTAGCTGAATAGCTGTATTGCCGAGGAATAAAGATTAAACTCTTCAATTTCTTAAAGGGATAAAGTAAATGTATATTGTTTATTGTTTTTTTTTCTCTCATCAATAAAGTAAACCGTGCACTACAATCGAATAAAATGAAATATATTGTTATTGTTATCATTAATACCGTAAATTTTAATATTGTTACTGATGCTCTAGTTGTTGTTATTATCAATATAAGCAACGCAATAGTGATGTAGTCTTGAAATCTTGGCGTACATTTCGCAACTTATTCAAAAAAAAAAAAAAAAAAATGAACAGAGAAATGGGTAATTTTCCATAAGCTTAAATTAAATGGAATGTGGTCAGGGGGGAGGAGGGCCTCGTTGGTCGACTTCAAGATACCCTTGATAAGGACAAAACCCATCTTACTTATTGTGAATACTCTGCCATCACATCAGTATCGCGAAATTGGGCACTGGGTTGTATTTATAATACCGAAAAGTTCGGTAGAAAACATCATATTTTTTTTGACCCATTGGGGATGCAGCCAAAAGATCATTCGGTATACTTTACTGATTTTCTACGAAGGTATTCTTCCATGAAGTGTTTCATAAATAATATGCGAGTGCAAAATTACAATTCGGCTTTGTGCGCATTCTTCTGCCTATATTTTACGCATAGCGTAAGTCTAAATGGAGTTTGCGCCGCCCTTAGGAAAATCAGGGAACATTTATCCACCACCGACTTGAAGGAAAGTGACGTAACAGTGTTATTATACTATCTTCTCCACTTAAATTCAAGACCGTGTATGTACATCTGGAAATATACAAAACCTGAATTTTCAATGAAGATATGCCAAGTGCTGAAGAAACGCTTTTAAGCGTGCAAATGTTAGGGTTTTAAATGAATGTTTTTAGACCCAGATTAATTTCCCACTAAGTGCTATGTCTTTATTCACGAAATGTTATTTTGGATGTATGCTTCGTATAATAAAAGAAACTAAGTTGTAATACGTTTTTTATTACCCATATATGCCAATGTAAGTGATTATTACCCATATATGTTAATGTAAGCGAAACGCCTTAAAACAAACGGACTGAGAGAGAGAGAGAGAGAGAGAGAGAGAGAGAGAGAGAGAGAGAGAGAGAGAGAGAGAGAGAGAGATAACGGTGGGGGAGGCGAGTGAACTCGATTGCCTCACGTTGGGACACAAGTGTGTGTCTTATTTCCATAGACTTAAATTGAAAGGATGTCACTATCTAGGGGTCCAGATAGAGAACTCCATGCCTGCCGGTGACCACACAGGAAACGCTCCCCCCCCAACGGGGGTGAGGTGTTTGTAGACATAAACTTACGTTGAGCAATCCTGACAATAGCCCCGAAAAGTGAGTAATCCTGACTGAGTCCTCCTGAAAAAGTGAGTGATTCTGACTGAGTCCTCCTGAAAAAGTGAGTAATCCTGACTGAGTCCTCCTGAAAAAGTGAGTAATCCTGACTGAGTCCTCCTGAAAAAGTGAGTAATCCTGACTGAGTCCTCCTGAAAAAGTGAGTAATCCTGACTGAGTCCTCCTGAAAAAGTGAGTGATTCTGACCGAGTCCTCCTGAAAAAGTGAGTGATTCTGACTGAGTCCTCCTGAAAAAGTGAGTGATTATGACTGAGTCCTCCTGAAAAAGTGAGTAATCCTGACTGAGTCCTCCTGAAAAAGTGAGTGATTCTGACTGAGTCCTCCTGAAAAAGTGAGTGATTCTGACTGAGTCCTCCTGAAAAAGTGAGTGATTCTGACATTAGCCCAAAAAAGTGAGCAGCTGAGTCATATTTCCTACTACTGTTAATAACCTCTACCTTATTTCCCCCATTAACTGCAACCCACCGCAGACGTATAACCATCAAGTACAGCATTCAAACAAACGTTACCAGTACCGCAATAAACCTTTTAATGGAAAGCGTAATGAAAAGAAATTACTATGCAAATATTATGTAAAATAATAAACACAAGACCTAATACCACATCACTCTACTAATACTTAAGTTTCTACACTGTTCCTATCAATTAAAAAAAAAAGAAAAAAAAAAAAAAGGAGAATTCCCATCAGCCCAACCTTTTACCTCTGGAGGTATTCATTCATAGTCACATTTATATGAATAATTACCTTCGAGAGATTAGTTCACCAAATGTTTAACTGAGCTCCACAAGACACCAGAAGAGCTGGAATACCCAGGCCTACATGGCTGAGAACTACGAAGTGTGAAGTGAGAGACCCAGGCCTACATGGCTGAGAACTATGAAGCGTGAAGTGGGAGACCCAGGCCTATTTGGATGAAAACTATGAAGCGTGAAGTGAGAGACCCAGGCCTACATGGCTGAGAACTATGAAGCGTGAAGTGGGAGATCCAGGCCTACATGGCTGAGGACTATGAAGCGTGAGGTGGGAGACCCAGGCCTATTTGGATGAAAACTATGAAACGTGATGTGGGAGATGATGAGTGGAGAGGTATTAAATTAAAAGCTCAAGATAGAGATGACTGGCGAAATCTAACAGAGGTCTTTTGCGTTAATAGGCATAAGAGGAGATGATGATGAAACACCTTTGTGCAATTATATAACATTCCATAGGCCTGAAAGTATTTTCCTGCATTCTGCTAATCTTGAAATAGGATTAAGGGCCTCATACAACTCCTCTTCCTTTTAACAAACATCGAAAAAACAACCTTCTTTTAGATATATATGATTCAAGGATAAAAATATCAACCTTGAATAATCACCTGGAAGTAGTCAAGACAATTAGAACCTAGGACACTTTGAAGCTACATCGATTTCCTCTTACAAGATTTCAATCCTAAAGGAACAAATAAAACATCTCAGCTGGAATAATTTTCTGTAGATCTTCAAAACAATAACAAGCTCCTTTTAAATCCCTACCAAAAAAAAAAAAAATCCTTCTGAAATACTAATAAAACAAACAATGATATAAAAGCTTGTGACATCAAAACTTCAATTATCTTAATCTACAAACTCACAACATGAATAAACAAATCTTCCATACCAGGAAGACAGAAGATAGGGTTGTGGTGGCCGGTGTGATAACGTCCCTGACTGGTGACCGCCAGACTGCGGTTCGAGTCCCGCTCAAACTCCTTAATTACTTTGGTCGCTACAACCTCCCCAACTTGTGAGTTAGGGATGGAGGGGGGGGGGGGGAGCTCATAGGTCTATCTGCTGAGTCATCAGCAGCCTTTGCCTAACCCTATTTGGTCCTAGCTTGTGTGGAGAGGGGGCTTGGGCGCTGATCTTATGTATATATGGTCAGTTTCTTAGGGTATTGTCCTGCTTGATAGGGCAATGTCACTGTCCCTCTGCCATTCATGAGCGGCAAACAACAAACAAGATAGCCAAGACTGAGATGAAACGGGCCCATGTGGTAAGGATGGGCAAGGAGAGGGAGTGAAGAGGGATTGGGTGGAAACAGATAAGGATGGAAGGTAAAGATGGAGGTACAGGATTAGATGGCATGATAAAGGGAAGAAGGATATAAAGAAGAAGCGTTTGGTGTTTTAACTCGACAAGCTGACTCTCACCTCCTGTAAACTAAAGAATTGAACCAATTCCTCCATCAAGAGATATATGAGCTATGCAAGAAACACAGCCCCAGCCAATAGGAGATATACAAGACTTGATAGGAACCCTCCCCACACCCCCCCCACCCCCCCGCCCCCGGTCACTCAAACCCTCCCATTTTGTAAAATCGTGGATAAACTTAAGCATAAAAATATACAAAGCCGGTAGCCAAGAATACAAAAAGTAAAAGAGAAATGAACAATCATTGTATTAATTAACTTCAAGACCATAACAAGAAAAATATACCTTGACATAAAATAAGTTTTGACGTTGTTACTGTTTTTAGAATGATTTGTGGTTAATTTGTTTTCATCATTTATATATTTCCTTATTTCCTTTCCTCACTTGGCTATTTTTCCCTATTGGGGCCCTTGGGCTTAAAGCCTCTTGCTTTTTCAACTAGGGTTGTAGCTTGGCTAATAATAATAATAATAATAATAATAATAATAATAATAATAATAATAATAATAATATTCAACTTTCCAAACTATTCCCCTACCATGGTTAACTAGCTAACTGCTCTGCATATTCTTTCAACCATTTTCCCAATCGGTTGAAACAAAAGTACCGACAAGGCTTCAAAACCAGTGATCCCTCCTGTCTGTACGGGCATACACTGAAAGGGACACTCTCATGTCATCTCAGGAACGACGTATATATTGTTCAGAGGAAAACTGAACCAGCGCTTCCTGCAAGGACTGGAAGAGTGGACATAATTCAGAATTCTGTGCTCAAAGGGAATAGCTAAAGTTTGCCTTCGGCACATTGGAAAATGACAACAAGGTCTCACACAAAGGATGATGACCTGTGTTACGAGAGAGAGAGAGAGAGAGAGAGAGAGAGAGAGAGAGAGAGAGAGAGAGAGAGAGACTTTTGATAAACGAAAGTAGTCAAGATTCATTCAATATTTTAATTTTCTTTGCTTTTTTACATCTGTGCATCACATAACGCTGTAAGTTTTGCGCACACAATATATATATATATATATATATATATATATATATATATATATATATATATATATATATATATATATATAAACATATATATATATGTATATAATATATATAAATATATATATATATTATTATTATTATTATTTATATTACTATCCAAGCTACAACCCTAGTTGGAAAAGCAAGATGCTATAAGCCCAGGGGCCCCAATAGGGAAAAATAGCCCAGTGAGGAAAGGAAATAAGGAAATAAATAAATGAAGAGAACAAATTAACAATAAATCATTCTAAAAAAGGCAACAGCGTCAAAACAGATATGTCATATATAAACTATTAACAACGTCAAAAATAAATATGTCATATATAAACTATAAAAAGATTCATGTCCGCCTGGTCAACAAAAAATCATTTGCTCCAACTTTGAACTTTTGAAGTTCTACTGATTCAACTACCCGATTAGGAAGATCATTCCACAACTTGGTAACAGCTGGAATAAAACTTCTAGAGTACTGCGTAGTATTGAGCCTCATGATGGAGAAGGCCTGGCTATTAGAATTAACTGATTGCCTAGTATTACGAACAGGATAGAATTGTCCAGGGAGATCTGAATGTAAAGGATGGTCAGAGTTATGAAAAATCTTATGCAACATGCATAATGAACTAATTGAACGATGGTGCCAGAGATTAATATCTAGATCAGGAATAAGAAATTAAATAGACCGTAAGTTTCTGTCCAACAAATTAAGATGAGAATCAACAGCTGAACACCAGTCAGGAGAACAATACTCAAAACAAGGTAGAATGAAAGAATCAAAACTCTTCTTCATAATAGATTGATCACCGAAAATCTTAAAAGACTTTCTCAATAGGCCAATTTTTTGTGCAATTGAAGAAGACAGACCTTAAATGTTTCTCAAAAGTAAGTTTGCTGTCGAGAATCACACCTAAAATTTTTAAAGAGTCATACAAATTTAAATAAACATTATCAATACTGAGATTCGGATGTTGAGGAGCCACCGTCCTTGACCTACTTACAATCATACTTTGAGTTTTGTTAGGATTCACCTTCATACCCCATAATTTGCACCATGCACTAATTTTAGCTAAATCTCTATTAAGGGATTCACCAACCCCAGATCTACATTCAGGGGATGGAATTGATGCAAAGAGAGTAGCATCATCTGCATATGCAACAAGCTTGTTTTCTAGGCCAAACCACATGTCATGTGTATATAGTATGAAAAGTAATGGGCCAAGAACACTTACCCCGAGGAACACCGGATATCACATTCCTATACTCACTATGGTGGCCGTCAACAACAACTCTTTGAGATCTATTACTTAAAAAATCAATAATAATGCTAAGAAACGACCCACACACTCCCAACTGTTTAAGTTTGAAAACAAGGGCCTTATGATTTACACGGTCAAAGGCAGCACTAAAATTAAGGCCAATCATACGCACTTCCTGACCACAATCAAGGGACTTCTGTACAGCATTGGATATTGTAAGAAGGGCATCACATGCTCCAAGGCCTTTACGAAAACCAAATTGCAAACTAGGGAGTAGATGATTACCTTCAACAAACTTATTAAGACGTTTTGCCAGAAG
>NC_090753.1:47810824-47830824 GCF_036898095.1 Palaemon carinicauda
TTTATGTGTATGCACTCTTGCATAGCTTATGTGGTTTAAAATCGTCAGCTTAAATATGCTAAATTATTGTTTGAAAAACGGCCCAAAAAATAAAAGTAAGGAGACAATAGCTAGCCAAACACTTATTATTATTATTATTATTATTATTATTATTAATATTATTACTCGCTAAGCTACAACCCTAGTTGGAAAAGCAAGATGCTATAAGCCCAGGGCTCCAACAGGGAAAATAGCCCAGTGAGGAAAGGAAACAAGGAAAAATAAAATATCTTAAGAACAGTAACAAGATTAAAATAAATATTTCCTAAATAAACTATAAAAACTTTAACAAACAAGAGGACAAGAAATTAGATAGAATAGTGTGGCCCGAGTGTACCCTCAAGCAAAAGAACTCTATCCAAAGACAGTGGAAGACCAAGGTACAGAGGCTATGGCACTACCTAAGACTAGAGAACAATGGTTTGATTTTGGAGTGTCCTTCTCATAGAAGAGCTGCTTACCATAGCTAAAGAGTCTCTTCTACCTTTACCAGGAGGAAAGTGGCAACTGAACAATTACAGTGCATTAGTAGCCAGAAAGATGTCACCCGTTGAGACACTACCCATAACTCTCTAGTGGTAGTGTCTCAACGAGTGGCTGGTGCCCTGGCCAACCTATTACCTAATTGTAGAAGGCTACCAATATAAATCCTTCAGCCTGTTAAAAGACCACTTATGAAAGGCAGCGGAAAGTGACAGTGACATTGTTCTATCAAGCAAGACAATGCCCTAAAGATTGACCATATATGACCTACATGTGATCAGCGCCCAAGCCCCCTCTCAACACAAGCTAGGACCAAGGAAGGCCAGGCAATGGCTGTTGATGACTCAGCAGATAGACCTATAGGTCCCCCCCCCCCACCTTAGCTCACAAGGATGGCGAGGTTGCAGCGACCAAAGGAACTGAGGAGTTTGAGCGGGACTCGAACCCCAGTCTGGCATTCACAAGTCAGGGACGTTACTGCATCGGCCACCGCAACTAATCAACTATACATATACAGGTATATAATATAATACGAGTCGCTTTTCATCCACATGTCCACATACAACTGCCAGTCCCACCCATTCAGATAGTGATCAATTCCATTGGCACGAAAATATTTTTACTTTATAATTTCCTAATCACAAATTAATATAAATCAACTCCAAGAATAAGGCGACAGGTTCTCTTTTAAAAATTTATATATGAAATATCTGAATAAATGTTACTGTTCTTAAAATATTTCATACTCAATGTTTATTAATTCCTGTTGTAGTTTATTTATTTCCATATTTACATATCCTCACAGGACTATATTTCCTTGTTGGAGCCCTTAAAGCCTCCTGCTTTTCCAAGTACGGTTGTAGCTTAGATAATAATAATAATAATTATAATAATAATAATAATAATAATAATAATAATAATAATAATAATAATAATAACAAAAACAACAATAATAATAATAATAATAATAATAATAATAATAATAATAATATCTCACAAAGTAGTTGAAATCCTCAATTAATTACATTTTCACAAAAAAAAAAAAAATATTTTGCTACCCATAAGTCATACATTTTTCTTCTAGATATTTCAATTACAGAAACCGTCTGAAAGATACATATTTTCAATCGTTATAAAAAGGCCAAAATAATCACAAAAACATTCATATATCCATTTAGAGACTACAGTTACCTACAAACCGTATATGTGACAGAAAACATCCCTGCCTAGCGATCTACTGGAGTGGGGTTCGAGAATGTTCAAGCTAGATATTTTCTTGTAGTGTTTGTAATCTCACCATACATGTGAACTAAGGATCAGGGGGTTTGTGGTAACTATAGGTCACCAGGTGAGTCCTCAACAGCCATTGCCTGGCCCTTCCTGGCCCTAGCTTGACGGAGAGGTGGTCTTGGGAACTATCCTGCCGAGTCATCAACAGCCATTGCCTGGCCCTTCCTGGTCCTAGCTTGACGGAGAGGTGGTCTTGGGAACTATCCTGCCGAGTCATCAACAGCCATTGCCTGGCCCTTCCTGGCCCTAGCATGACGGAGAGGTGGTCTTGGGAACTATCCTGCCGAGTCATCAACAGCCATTGCCTGGCCCTTCCTGGCCCTAGCTTGACGGAGAGGTGGTCTTTGGAACTATCCTGCCGAGTCATCAACAGCCATTGCCTGGCCCTTCCAGGCCCTAGCTTGACGGAGAGGTGGTCTTGGGAACTATCCTGCCGAGTCATCAACAGCCATTGCCTGGCCCTTCCTGGCCCTAGCTTGACGGAGAGGTGGTCTTGGGAACTATC
Source organism: Palaemon carinicauda (assembly GCF_036898095.1). Classification (NCBI taxonomy): domain Eukaryota; kingdom Metazoa; phylum Arthropoda; class Malacostraca; order Decapoda; family Palaemonidae; genus Palaemon; species Palaemon carinicauda. The sequence continues at coordinate 47,813,142 of NC_090753.1, forward strand.
CTGCCGAGTCATCAACAGCCATTGCCTGGCCCTTCCTGGCCCTAGCATGACGGAGAGGTGGTCGAGGGAACTATCCTGCCGAGTCATCAACAGCCATTGCCTGGCCCTTCCTGGCCCTAGCTTGACGGAGAGGTGGTCTTGGGAACTATCCTGCCGAGTCATCAACAGCCATTGCCTGGCCCTTCCTGGCCCTAGCTTGACGGAGAGGTGGTCTTGGGAACTATCCTGCCGAGTCATCAACAGCCATTGCCTGGCCCTTCCTGGCCCTAGCATGACGGAGAGGTGGTCTTGGGAACTATCCTGCCAAGTCATCAACAGCCATTGCCTGGCCCTTCCTGGCCCTAGCATGACGGAGAGGTGGTCTAGGGAACTATCATGCCAAGTCATCAACAGCCATTGCCTGGCCCTTCCTGGCCCTAGCTTAACGGAGAGGTGGTCTAGGGAACTATCCTGCCAAGTCATCAACAGCCATTGCCTGGCCCTACGGAGAGGTGGTCTAGGGAACTATCCGGCCAAGTCATCAACAGCCATTGCCTGGCCCTACGGAGAGGTGGTCTAGGGAACTATCCTGCCAAGTCATCAACAGCCATTGCCTGGCCCTTCCTGGCCCTAGCTTGACGGAGAGGTGGTCTAGGGAACTATCCTGCCGAGTCATCAACAGCCATTGCCTGGCCCTTCCTGGCCCTAGCATGACGGAGAGGTGGTCTAGGGAACTATCCTGCCGAGTCATCAACAGCCATTGCCTGGCCCTTCCTGGCCCTAGCTTGACGGAGAGGTGGTCTTGGGAACTATCCTGCCAAGTCATCAACAGCCATTGCCTGGCCCTTCCTGGCCCTAGCTTGACGGAGAGGTGGTCTGGGAACTATCCTGCCAAGTCATCAACAGCCATTGCCTGGCCCTTCCTGGCCCTAGCTTGACGGAGAGGTGGTCTTGGGAACTATCCTGCCGAGTCATCAACAGCCATTGCCTGGCCCTTCCTGGCCCTAGCTTGACGGAGAGGTGGTCTTGGGAACTATCCTGCCGAGTCATCAACAGCCATTGCCTGGCCCTTCCTGGCCCTAGCTTGACGGAGAGGTGGTCTTGGGAACTATCCTGCCGAGTCATCAACAGCCATTGCCTGGCCCTTCCTGGCCCTAGCTTGACGGAGAGGTGGTCTAGGGAACTATCATGCCGAGTCATCAACAGCCATTGCCTGGCCCTTCCTGGCCCTAGCTTGACGGAGAGGTGGTCTTGGGAACTATCCTGCCGAGTCATCAACAGACATTGCCTGGCCCTTCCTGGCCCTAGCTTGACGGAGAGGTGGTCTAGGGAACTATCCTGCCGAGTCATCAACAGCCATTGCCTGGCCCTACGGAGAGGTGGTCTAGGGAACTATCCTGCCAAGTCATCAACAGCCATTGCCTGGCCCTACGGAGAGGTGGTCTAGGGAACTATCCTGCCAAGTCATCAACAGCCATTGCCTGGCCCTACGGAGAGGTGGTCTAGGGAACTATCCTGCCGAGTCATCAACAGCCATTGCCTGGCCCTTCCTGGCCCTAGCTTGACGGAGAGGTGGTCTAGGGAACTATCCTGCCAAGTCATCAACAGCCATTGCCTGGCCCTACGGAGAGGTGGTCTAGGGAACTATCCTGCCGAGTCATCAACAGCCATTGCCTGGCCCTTCCTGGCCCTAGCTTGACGGAGAGGTGGTCTAGGGAACTATCCTGCCGAGTCATCAACAGCCATTGCCTGGCCCTTCCTGGCCCTAGCTTGACGGAGAGGTGGTCTAGGGAACTATCCTGCCGAGTCATCAACAGCCATTGCCTGGCCCTTCCTGGCCCTAGCTTGACGGAGAGGTGGTCTAGGGAACTATCCTGCCAAGTCATCAACAGCCATTGCCTGGCCCTTCCTGGCCCTAGCTTGACGGAGAGGTGGTCTAGGGAACTATCCTGCCAAGTCATCAACAGCCATTGCCTGGCCCTTCCTGGTCCTAGCTAGATGGAGAGGTGGTCTAAGCCCTAGACCAGACTCTAGGGCACTATCTGCTAGTACATTGTTAATGATTTTTGCCTTCTTCCTAGATGAGCGACCAATAGATCAAACACTATTTTCCACAGTATTCTAGCTAAAGAGACATACTATCAAATAAATGAATTCTATACTATGTATATGCTGTAAAGGCATGATTTTCTTTAATAATCCATCCATATGTATTTCGTACATGTTGCAGGAAATGAACACGGCTCTGCTGTAGCGCCTGAAAATGATGACATTGAAATAAGCCAGTGTTAAATATGAGCAATTTCCTCTGTGATATCAAGCCATTTCCATGCAAATACAAGAGGTTTAAATCGAGCATACTTCATCAACATCAGGCAGGAAGGTATCAAAATTGAAACTGGATCAAGACTGGAGCAATTGGAACTATTAACACTAACACACACACACACACACACACACACACACACACACACACACACGGCAAATCAGTTGAATAACCCTTCCTCTAAAAGTCAAGATAAATGCCTTGAACCTCTACTCCATAAGCTATGGTTAGAGGCTAGCAAATTCACCTCCATAAATTCTTATTGAAAACACGGAGGGCTACTCTCTGAGATACTAATGAAGTGTAATACAACAACAACAACAACAACAAAAACAATAAATGCAGCCATTTTTGGTTCACTGCAGGACATAGGCCTGAAACAAGTTCTTAATTATGACTGGGGTTTGGCCATTTTCATCACCAAGTTGGCCACTGCTGATCTGTGATGATGGGAGACTTTAGTTTGATCGTTCACAGTAAACCAACCTACGTTAGGGTATTCCCACTCAGAAAGGGGATACTACAATAATATATATACAGAATATATATATATATATATATATATATATATATATATATATATATATATATATATATATATATATATTGATATTCTTGGCGGTCATTACGCCACCTTTTTTTCAAATAAAAGACCCCACCAGCAAGGATGAGTCGAAATGCCACTAGCGTTGGGACCCCACCCAGAGCCTCAACCCCCACCCAACCATCCTATACCAGTCTACTCCCTTTGAGGTCTCATTTCCAGACAGCCTTTATGAACCACGTGGCAGCGTTGAGATCCCAGGAGAAGGAGGGAGGCGAGATGTGAAGGATGTAGGGACATGTGACCAAGCCTGACCAATAGGACAGCGGTCAGGCCAATTCCCCCCTACCACCCCCAATTGGGGGCCAAGTGGGGTTGAATCTACCCAGGAAAAACTGGGTCTTGTTCTTCGTTACTCGGCCCCCTTGAGGGATACATCTCCTCTCTTCACCCTCAAGACATCAGGGAGGCTGGACCTGACATATCCTCCACAAGGGAGGAACCAGAGTCCTTTTTACTAAGGTAAGGTGTCTGATTTTGAGATCCTCATCATCCTTACCAAACCTCCCATCCCTTCCTAATCACATCCCATTTTTTCCTTTTATCCTTTAAAGAAAGATCCTACCCAGTGAACCTTTTTTATCCTATTCCTAATGTCCCAACCACATGTGCCGTTTGCTCCTAACCTTAATTAATTCACTCAGTGACAGTGTTGTTTTCCCACGTATAGTGTTTAAATCCCTAAGCTTTGCACTTTCATTTAATTTGCTTAAAAGGTTTTAACCACACGACTTCATCGTGTTCCCAGCCGGTAGTTGTAAGTGTTCTGTTAATAATTCAATTTATTTCCCTTTCCAGGGAATGTGATTGCTGTGCTGAGTTCTCATCCATGGTCCATCAAACTCCACTCGAAGCTCCTCATGGCTTATATTAAAATATAGTTATCTGCTGTGCTCCCCTTTTATTAATTCTTATTTAATTATTATTGTAAATATATATATTTGTCAGTATTCCTTGTCTTATTGCCGAAAGGCGACCTTTCCATTATTCTTTTTCTTTGTTACTGCCCAGAGTCATTTAAGCAAGGCCGGACTCCCAGCACAGGCCCGTAACAATATATATATATATATATATATATATATATATATATATATATATATATATATATATATATATATATATATATATATATATATATATATATATATATATATATATATATATATATATATATATACACATATATATACACACACACACACGTATATAACGGATTTTGAGCGAAGCGAAAAATCTATTTTTGGGTGAGATGGCCATGTCGTCCTGATGGAAGTTCCTATAGGGTAGCTTCCTAGGGTATATTACAACTACGGCGATATTCCCAGAGAATTTACCTTAAGGTACCAGAATTCTAACTCCTGGAGCGAGTATCCCTCGTGAAAGGGATATCGCGACATATCAGAGGACGTATTCTAGACACGTCACATGGCAATCTACGACCTGAACAGAGATTCGTCTCGTAGGAGGGAGATTGACGAGATACGAATTCGGGAAAGAAAAAGGGGAGCCGCTCCCAAGGCTTCCCTATCCCCCGATTCGTATGCGTGCCTGGCGCCAATCCTGGCGCCATCTGTATTCCTTGTAGCGTACACGAGGTGCTACAGATACTGTATGTAGGGAGGGGTCCTACAGCCCTTTCTTAGAAAGGCAAGGGCGGGTCCATCAGGACGACATGGCCATCTCACCCAAAAATAGATTTTTCGCTTCGCTCAAAATCCGTTTTTTGGGCTCAAGCCATGTCGTCCTGATGGAAGTGTACCAGAGCATTACTGTATCTGTGGATTCTCAGAACGTGCCGTACTCCCCGGAGGTAATTTTTTCCCGGTCGACTAGACCTAGAGACCTAAGATGTTACCGTTATACATCTTTTCAACTAACTATAAACTATGTTAGAGCTTCCTGCCCCCTACAGGGAAGAGTCCTACTAGACTCTGGAAAAGTCTCGAAGAGTACATATATCTATGTACGAATACCAGGCAAGCTAATATAGTGGTCTCGCCCTATATTAAGTAAAGCATAGTTTGTAAAGGACCACTGCGTCAATATGAAATATCGACCAGTTTTCCGCACAATACTTGTATTGGACAAAGGTTTTATATCCGCATAGGAGGAAAACCAATGCAACATAGCTTGCATAAAGGAACAATTCTATTAGAATTATCCCAGATAAGGTACATAGAATGAATGCTCAATTATACCAGTAAATTGACACAGGTGAAGGAGACGCAAGGTTCTCAAGAACCAGATTATTGACAGGCAATAAATAGACAGGTTAACCACAATTATATATATATATATATATATATATAAGAAGAGGATAACCCAAAACTTTAAGCATAAGTATGATAGTAAACAGGGCTTGTTTGTCTGAAAGAAAAACATTAGATGCCACTTTTAAGATACCAAGGTATCAAAGTCATAAAAGCCTGTATTACAAATCAATGACATTAGCGTTAGAAACGCTCGGCACACATGTCTGCACTTATGCTAGGTTCACCTTCGGAAATGGAACAGTCTGGATGGGCAACACAGTGCCCTCACTTAGTTTGTAGTACAGTATGTAACTACACACTCACCCTGGAATTAATCGTCCCAATTAAGACCACTGTTCCTCGCAGAGTTAAACAGTAGGGTTAACACCGCGACCCACTGCTACCACAGATCTCTTTTAGTTCCTCTACTTGCTTCGCATAGTGGCGAAAGAACACTCTGGAAGACTTCCAGCCAGTGTATGAATGGAGATGTTCAAAATCCATGCAATTAAAGAAATTTAAGAATGAGGCAACTTTCCTCGGATCGTGACCTGCGGGTGTATTGTCAGGATCCGCTCTGCGAATAAAATATGTGATTTTCGCTCTGAGTTGATTCAGAGATAAATTTGAGCCTGATGTTTCTCCCCTGAATAGTTGACCACCCTTGAAGTCTGAAGTTCTATGAAGATAGACCTTTAGGCATTCTACTGGACATAGAGATGCATCTTCTTTCAGAGGGCAGATTCTCCAGGGACCCCACCTGTTGGTGGGTAACTCATTCTTGGCGAGAAACGTAGGATCCGGAAACAGGTTCAGTTCTTCCCCATCCAGGAACTGAACACGACCTGCCTCTCTCGAGAGGCTACAATCTTACTAACCCTGGCCCCGGACGCGAGTGCAAATTAGGAAAATAACTTTTTGTGTCAAAACCTTTAACGCACATTCTTCATTGCTCAACAGAGAAGCGAAATGAAGAACTTGTCTAAAGACCATGAAATGGGCTTTGGAGGTGCTGAAGGTCTGAGCCTAGCACAGGCTTTCGGGACTTTATTAAAGATCTCGTTACCTAGGTCGACCTGGAAGGCATATAGAATGGGTCTTGTCAAAGCAGACTTACACGCTGAAATCGTGTTCGCTGCCAACCCTTGACCATGGAGGTGGGGAAAAAAGATAAGCAGAAGTCTGTCAAGATCTCCTGCGGAATCTTCGCCTTGACAAGAGGCCACCCATTTTCTCCAAGATGACTCATATTGCCTTCTAGTAGATTTGCATTTATATTCCTCAATGAAGTCTATACTGGCTTTCGAAATCCCGAAACGCTTTCTCACCGCTAGGGAGAGAAAATCATGAACTGCAGGGTCCGGGTTTTCTGTAATGAAGCGCAGACAGTTGACTTCTGGACTCGCTGGGTCAGAACTGGATCTGGTAGTGGTACAAACTTCAGCTACAGTTCCAATGCCAGGAGGAACCACACGCTGTTCGGCCACTTGTGGGCCACTATTGCCGCTACCCTTTGAAGGATCTCAGTTTGTTGAGGACCCTCAACAGAAGGTTGTGAGGAGGGAACAGATAAATCTTGGACCATCTGTTCCAGTCGAGGGACATCGCGTCCACTGCTTCCGCTAAGGGGTCCTCGTACGGGGCACGTACAGGGGCAACTTCTTGTTGTCTTTCGTCGCAAAGAGGTCTATCTGCAGTTCTGGGACTGATTCAGAATGAAGGAGAATGATCCTGCGTCTAAGGACCATTCTGACTCTATCGGTGTGAACCTGGATAGAGCGTCCGCTGTCACATTGCGGACTCCTTGAAGGTGAACTGCCGACAGGTACCACTTCTTCTTTTCCGCCAATCGGAAGACGGCCAACATCACCTGGTTGAGAGGTGGTGACCTCGATCCTTGTCGATTCAAGTATCTTACAACTACCTCGCTGTCTATTACCACTTTATGTGGAACGAATGACGCGGGGAGACTTTCTTTAAGGTAAGGAGCACTGCCCTAGCTTCTAGAAAGTTTTATGAGAAAGGTCTTGAATAGCCTGGACCAAGTCCCCTGGACTTTTTTCCCGATGAGAGTGACCTCCCCATCCCTCCTTTGAGGCGTCTGAGTGAATCGTCACCGACGGGGGAGGTGGCTGAAGAAGAACCTGACTTCTTTAGATGTCTGGCTTGGGACCAAGGCCTGAGAAGAGTACTTAGCCGAAGCGGCTGGTCTTCTCAGATCTCTTCACGCGTTTGATGCATAACTTCTCCAAACTCCGATTGCATCCTTTAGCTGTGCTCTTAGCACTGGGTCTGTCACCGAAGCAAACTGGAGAGAGCGCAGTACTCTCTCCTGCTCGTGTCTTGATATCCTTTCGGAATCTTGAAGTCTCTTGACAGAACCCGCTATCTCCTTCCTTTTCTTCGCTGGGGTGGAGAAACGGTGTGACAAAAGGTCCCAGTGGATCTTAGCCACTGGAACTTTTGAGATGGAGAAAGTCGAGACTTTTTCTGTTGATCTTGAAGCCTAGGTACTCTAGGAACTGGATCACTGACTGGAAGCTTGCAAGCATTCTGTCTCGGATGCTGCCCACACCAACCAGTCGTCCAGGTAGGCTACTACCTGAATTCCCTTTAGGCGAAATTGTTTGAGAGCTACGCTCGCAAGCTTCGTAAAAATCCTTGGGGCTATGTTTAGCCCGAATGGCATGGCTCCGAAGGCGTATAGTCTTCGCTGTAGCCTGAACCCTAGGTAGGGGGAGAGTCGATGGCTAATTGGAATGTGCCAGTAGGCATCTGACAAGTCTATAGAGACGGAATATGCCCTCTTGGGCAGTAATGTCCTTATGTGTTGCAGTGTTAGCATTTTGAATTTGCAATTCACTATGAACTTGTTAAGTGGCGACAAGTCCAGAATGACTCTGAGCTTTTCCGAGTCTTTCTTGGGAACACAAAACAGCCTCCCTTAGAAATTGATGGGCTTCACCCTTTTTCTCCAACCGTTCTTGAACGTACTCCTCCATAACGGGGGTGGAGTGTTGGAAAAACCGAAGGTACGGGGGTGGAGTGCTGTACCAGCTCCCGCCCAATCCATTCTTGAGTAGGCTGTGGGCCCAGGGATCGAAGGTCCACCGATCCCGAAATTTCAGAAGTCTCCCTCCTACCGGTATCACCTCACTTGGACTGCCGTCCTGAGGTCTTGCCTTCCTGACCACGACCACCCCTGAATCCCCTTCCCCTTGAGGGGCGTCTAGACGAGCCTCTGGCTGCTCCTCTAGGCTTTGCTCGGAAGGAAGTAGACTGCCCTTCGAACGCTGGGGTGAATGCCGTGGACTGTGTCGACACGGCCTGGGGTACCCACTGAAAGGTGGTCGGGGTTTGTGCCACGATCTGGGGCACTGGGGCAATGGCAATTGCAGTTGCTGTTGCTGTCTAAGAGGCTTCGCTGGCCGAGACGGTAGCCTAGTCCTCATAGTCTTCCTCTTTGGTTGAGGACCCTCATCCGGGGAAGACTTTCTTTTGATAGCCAGGTCCCACTTCTGGAGAAGGTTTCTATTCTCCAAGGTGGCTTTATCAAAAACTTCTTTGACCAAGTCGGTAGGGAAAAAGGTCTTTTCCCCAAATGTTGGAGGAGATTAGTTTCTTTAGCTCGTGCCTCACTGTAGCCGAGGTAAACACGAACTCCCTACAAGCTCTCCTTGCCTTGACGAAGCCATAAAGGTCCTTCGTCACTGTGGCCAGATGAGGCTTGGCCACTACCATGAACATTTCATGGACCTTGGGGTCACTTGCCATCGTCTCGAGAGTAGTCTGAAGAGACATTGAGGCAGTCAGTCTTTCTTTTGTATCGAACTCACTTCGCAAAAGAAAGTCAGACAGCTTAGGGAGGTCCTTGCCGAACTGACGTCCGGCAATATCAGCCTCCAACTTTCCCACTTAGAACGTAAGATGGACGTCCTTCCAATCTTTGTGGTCCATAGGCAGGGCCAGCGACAAGGGTTTACACTCCTCTAGGGAGGGGCAAGACTTGCCGGCCTCGATTGCTTTTAGTACAGCCAGAAACCCTTTCTGTAAAAGGGGGAAGGCTCTAGTAGGCGAGGACACAAAGGAAGGGAGCTTCCTATTCAATGCAGCTACCTTTGAGTTAGAGAAGCCCCTCTCTTTCATCGAAGATGAAAGTAGAGCTTGAGCCTTAGCATGGTCATCACTATGACCTCCTTCGGCTCTGCCTCCTCCTTTGAAGCTGGTTCCTTCCTCAGCCGGACATAACAGTCCGGATATGGTGCCTTGCTGGGCCAGAATTCCACCCTCCAGGGGAACTGAGCCCAGCATATCCGAGATGACGATCTTTCCAGTCGTCATCGACATGTGCTCAGCATACCTCCATGGGTTAGCATCCGAGCACAAAGGAAGGTCTTTCACATTGAGCTTTTCTGGGGCCCATGTGATTCTGCAAGGCACTGCATTCGCAGTTCCATTGCAGCCGCCTTCTCCTGATTCTCCTTCTGCATTTGTTGGATCATTCCAACAATAGAAGAGAGGGCCTGTCCCAGCTCTACTGGGAGACCGGCCGATGTAGAGGGGCTTGAACTTCATCCTGGGCTTCTGCAAGGAGGTCTTCCTCCTGACACCCGTCCACATCAGATATCCTGTCATTTAGCTGGATGTCTTGCATCGCGACCGCGACTTCAGCATCCACCTGGATCTGAACTTAGGGGATCTCCTCTTGAGGCTGGGGAATCACTGCATCAGCTGATGCCTTAGGGAAAAGATACGCCCTCATCTTCTCACTTGGAAGATAAGGGCCAGAAGTGTACTTTTGGAAGCCCCTTACCCAGGTACGAAGCTTCTTCCTAGCTATTTAAATGTCTCATTAATCAGGTTAGTGCACACAGTACATACCTGAGGGTCCCAATACCGGAGATCATCCTTGGAGACAGCGTATGCTGCGTGTCTCCTACAAAACTCATGTCCGCAGAGGTTCTTGCTGCTGACATTGCAGAAAGCACTTCCCCACTTCGGAGTGTCCTTCTGTAAAGAGAAGAAATTTCCATGAGTATCAAGTGAACTATGTATCACTGGATATGCATAGTATAGCATAACAATTCAGAAATGAAAGACACACACTTGTGTTTCCCTCACAACCCATTGCTGCAGCCTTCCAGATAATAAAATCAAAATGGTTTATCTCTACTAGAGTAACCAATGCAAAGTTTCCAGAGGAAACAGGTGGAGCTCACACCTAGGCAATGATTTTAAAATCCGGGATAATAGACAGGGAAGAACTCTGCTTCTTGTCTGAAGGCAACAGCAAAGGGCCGTGCAAGAAAACACAATAGTGTTAGAAGATACAGTGCTGTACCTAAACTTTTACTATAGTTTTCTTCTTACTGTATATGCTATACAGAAGAATACTAGTACAGTATAGGAGGATGTGTGCCGGCCTGCCTTTGCCGGCCGGCACACACCACAATTAGCTTTAAAGTATACTACTTAACAGCTATAGGGCGGCAGCCCTCTGGTTCAAATGCCTGTGCCGGCGGCAGCAGCTGCCGGCCAGCAACAGCCAGTGTTGGCCGGCAATGATTGCCGGCCAGCAACTACACAAGGTAGTACCCAGCTGCCGGCCACACTCTTGGTGGCCGGCAGACAAGGACTGACATAAGCCGGCCGGCAAAGGTACAAGACCGATGCCAGCCGGCAGCAAAAGAACCAGAAGACTACACCTGCCCGGCTGCCGGCCTCATAGGCCGGCAGCCGGGACAGGTACAGCACTAGAAGAAAATAGAATGGATGCCGGGATAAGAGTGTACACAACCCCCCAAGCCCGGCAACCGAAAGAGTGCATATAAGGAAGGGGAGAAACTTAATTCAGGCTTCCTTGACCAATGCCGTCCGGCTCTGCCGGCAGGCATGGATGAGGGACCAAGAGAGGTCCGGGCAGCACTCGAAAACATAAGACCCTTGCCGTCCAGCATCTCTGCCGGCCGGCAATGGGCTTAGTCAATTCCATATCCCAACCTATACTAGGTCCAGAAGTAGAATGACATACAGTACAGTAATACCCCTGCCGGCCAGCTCTGCCGGCCGGCAAGGTACAGTACAGTAATGGCTAGGCCATTACGGAGATAGAGGGGGAAGGGACAAGAGGGTCCTGCCAACCTTGCTTTAGTGACAGATCACCCGCAGCCAAGAACTTTGTCTTAGCCTAAGGGAGATCTAAGGGAAAGGGCCAGCGCAGTAGTATAATACCTGCCAGCTTCCAGAGCACCAAAGCAAGGAAGGCGTTGCTACTCCCAAGGGAAGATTTATCCTCCCCGAGAACAGCAACAGGACTTAGTCTGGTCGATCACACAAGAAGGAATCATAACTACAGAAACCTTCGATAGTGACCTAAGGGAGCTAAGCTCCCTTTGTAAGTGTTAGGTCAGCGAGGGAGACTCTGCCCCAAGCCAAACAACACGGACTCAGACTAAAAACTCTGTTGTTCTGTCCCTCTTTGAACCAGACTCTGCTGGAACAGGAAGGTACAGTAACACCCTAGTATAGTTTTATCGAAAATAAATTCGGAAAAAACCACTTAGGGATAAGCCCAAGGCTTAAACAGAGGGAAAGGGATTGCATACCTTCTCCGAAGAAAAGAAAGCAACCGGGGAGTATAATAAAGTATACTAAGGCTCCATAAGCAATTAGCCTAGGCACCAAGAGAATCGATTACCTAATTCACCGAAACTCTCACGTATACAATCTTGGAAATATTCCACACAGTCTAAAATGTATAAAATATAGCCTAAAGCTTCAATAAAATTTTAATTACACTCGGAAAAACCAAAATCATGCATTAAGTACTAGGACCAAACGACTAGGCTACATGGCCTAGCGTAGGCCAGAATGGCGAATACTTCGCCAAATAATACTAAGCACGAAAGGAAATCCTATGTAAAGCTAAATAGCTAAAATTTATTAAGCAAAACAACCAGGAATGTCACTCTGACTAACTAATTTATACCTAGCGAGTGACAGTGTCCAGGACACCTCTGGTAGGCTACGGCTCTTGTATCAAAGATTAATCCTATTAATCACTCAAAATTTTACCAAGAGCCTACATTTATACATAACAGACACTATACTCAACTTATCCGAGGCCAACAAAGACGAAGAAGCCATGAAAAGCTGAATAAATCCAAGATTTGCGAGAAAAACAGGAAAAAACACCGAGTTGTTAAGCTACGCAAAAAGGAATGCAGATGGCGCCAGGATTGGCGCCAGGCACGCATACGAATCGGGGGATAGGGAAGCCTTGGGAGCGACTCCCCTTTTTCTTTCCCGAATTCGTATCTCGTCAATCTCCCTCCTACGAGACGAATCTCTGTTCAGGTCGTAGATTGCCATGTGACGTGTCTAGAATACGTCCTCTGATATGTCGCGATATCCCTTTCACGAGGGATACTCGCTCCAGGAGTTAGAATTCTGGTACCTTAAGGTAAATTCTCTGGGAATATCGCCGTAGTTGTAATATACCCTAGGAAGCTACCCTATAGGAACTTCCATCAGGACGACATGGCTTGAGCCCAAATATATATATATATATATATATATATATATATATATATATATATATATATATATATATATACAGTATAACATATTATATACGTAGACAAAACTAAAATTTCAATATATTTATACACATATATATGTGTATATATAATAAATATTCAATCTAGTTTTTATAAAATCCCATTAAAAGCGTGTTTTTGAGAGCAATTCAATTAGCTAATTATGAAAACAGTAGATCAAGCATATTATGAGAAAACTCTACGCGAGTCACACTCCCTTTTAAGTTTATAATTTTTCATTACGATATGGTTTTCATAATTAACTTCGTAACATTTGAAGCTACGAAACGCCAGAGGCTAGGAGATAAAAGACGGATATTCCAATTACATTAATGATAAGGCTTAGCGCTTTCCTCAATCCATCTATCCACCCAAACCTCGGCCTTCCTCTTGTGCTTCTCCCATCAGCTCTTGCATTCATCCCCTTCTTCGGCAGATGGCCAATTTCCATTCTCTCTATATGACCAAACCACCTCAATACATTCATATCCACTCTAGCTGGTAATTCCCTTCTTACACCCGTTCTCGCCTCCACTACTTCGTTCCTAACCCTATCTAATCGAGATTTCTTTAGCCTTAGTAAATGGTCATATTCACCGGTTGCTGCTATCGAGATAGGTCAATAATAATAATAATAATAATAATAATAATAATAATAATAATAAATAATAATAAAAATGAATAAATAAAATAATAATAATAATAATAATAATAATAACAATAATAATAATATTAATAAATAATAAAAATCAATAAAATAATAATAATAATAATAATAATAATATTAACCGGCTACCGGTCAAGATAGCCATTTTCCAAGACAAATGAAATTAAGAATATTGAAGAAAAGGATGGATAGTCAGAAGATTGATGTAAAGAGACAGGAAATTTCCAATAAGTCTTTAAACTCCATAAGTAACCTTATCCAAATCCGGATCGCTCCCAAAAGCTTATCAATGGCTGTATATATAGAGTCCCACCATTGGATATATTCTCGTAAATCCAAGCAAACTAATTTTGGATTCATGTATATGAAAAAAAAAAAAAAAAAAAGTGTGACATAAAATCCGTGTCAAAACTTGTCTAAAAAATAAAATTTGATACAAAATACTACATTCGAATAAACATGTAGCTCTCTGAAAGGGGGGACGAAAGGGAATTATTTTAAAATACATAAACAATTCATGAGTTTGTATTAATGGATCTAAGAAAAAGATTTTTTGAAATTAATATGATCTATGAAAGATATGAAAACCCATTAGCAGTATTTTTTTCAACAATAATTTGAATATTTTTGAATAAGCATCACGTATAAAACTATAAAAAATTATAGTTTACATGCATATGTATATACTATAAATGTAAGTATATTTATACTTAAAATTTATATATATATATATATATATATATATATATATATATATATATATATATAGGCTTAAGGTATTCCTTGAATGATCCACTCAAAAATAATTTGAGTAATAGAGAAATTATACAAAAAGGTAAAAGCGTATTTAAGTGAATTGTTTAAAAGCAAACTAGGTAATACAATCGCTATAAGAAAATGACAAAAATAAAATATTGATAAAAAACCTAAACAAGATAATTAATTCATTTATAAAAGACAACAATCCTAAAATTTAAAACGCACCGTGAAAAGGATATTAATGTTAAAAGTTACGATATTAAGTGAAATACAAGCACAGTCACCTAAACGAACTACAAAATTAAACACGCACGCCAGTTCTATCCTGGAATAAATGTTTGGAGTGACTAAAAGGTCACCAGATATTTAATAAACGTAAAATGATTTCCTAGAATACAGGTAAATCACCCCGAGCCATCTAAGCACTTATCAAAGAAAAATACCAGGAGAGAGAGAGAGAGAGAGAGAGAGAGAGAGAGAGAGAGAGAGAGAGAGAGAGAGAGAGAGAGAGAGAGAGAGATTCTTCAGCTCTTTGACATAGCAGAGGACTTTAATCTTCTAGCTGAATCCCTTTTTATCATGAAAGTGAGTGCACGCGTGTGCGACACACACACACACACACACACACACACACACACACACACACACACACGCACGCACAAAGAAAGTGCGACCTTTGATGATTAAATTCAGAGTAAAGTGACTCCTCAATATTTCTTGAGGCAATGACAGACGCCTGGGTCTTTGATGGCTGTCAGAGAATATTTCCAGTTTTACAGTACTAGTTATCATTAAAGATTTTTTTTTTTCGAGGTGTTACGAGAAAATGTTACAGTTCAGCTTACTGTTAATAATTCAGTTTAAGTTGGTTTCAAGAAACGTTTCTTTTATCTTCTATAAAACAGACGTTTCAGTATTGTTTCCCGTCACAGAACAATTCAGTCTATCAAGAAACGTTTGTTTTAATTGTAAGACAATATTTCAGTCATCTTTTAGGTGGTATATGACAATAATTCAGTCATCTTTTATGTGGCATAAGACAACATTTAAGTCGTGTTTTAGGTGGTATAAGACAATATTTCAGTTAAGTTTAGCTGGTATAAGAATATTTCAGTCATGTTTTAGCTGGTATAACACAATATTTCAACCATGGTTTAGCTGGTTTAAGACAATATTTCAGTCATGTTTTAGGTGGTATAAGACAATATTTCAGTTAGCTGCTACAAGACAATATTGATATTTCCGTCATGTTTTAGCTGGTAAAAGACAATATTTCAATCATGTTTTAGCTGGTATAACACAATATTTCAACCATGGTTTAGCTGGTTTAAGACAATATTTCAGTCATGTTTTAGCTGGTATAAGACAATATTTCAGTCATCTTTTATGTGGCATAAGACGATATTTAAGTCGTGTTTTAGGTGGTATAAGACAATATTTCAGTTAAGTTTAGCTGGTATAAGAATATTTCCGTCATGTTTTAGCTGGTATAAGACAATATTTCAGTCATGTTTTAGCTGGTATAAGACTATATTTCAACCATGGTTTAGCTGGTTTAAGACAATATTTCAGTCATATTTTAGCTGGGATAAGACAATATTTCAGTCATGCTTTAGCTGGTATAAGACAATATTTCAGTTAGCTACTAAAGGACAATATTTCAGTCATATTTTAGCTGGGATAAGACAATATTTCACTCATATTTTAGCTGGCATAAGGCAATATTTCAGTCATTTTTTAGCTGCTATGAGACAGTATTTCAGCCAAATTTTAACTGGTATAAGACAAAATTTCAGGCATATTTCAACTGGTATAAGACAACATTTCAGTCAAGTTTTAGGTGGTATAAGACAACATCTCAGGCATATTTCAACTGGTATAAGACAACATTTCAGGCATATTTCAACTGGTATAAGACAACATTTCATTCATGTTTTAGGTGGTATAAGACAACATCTCAGGCATATTTCAACTGGTATAAGACAACATTTCAGTCAAGTTTTAGGTGGTATAAGACAACATCTCAGGCATATTTCAACTGGTATAAGACAACATTTCAGGCATATTTCAACTGGTATAAGACAACATTTCATTCATGTTTTAGGTGGTAAAGACAACATTTCAGTCAAATTTTAGCTGGTATATGACCATATTATAGGGATATTTTACCTGGTAGAAGACAATACTTGTCATGTTTTAGCTGGCATAAGACAACATTTCAGTCATATTTTAACTATACGACAATATTTCAGTCAAGTTTTAGCCTGTATAAGGCAATATTTCAACCATTTTTTAGCTGGTATACGATAATATTTCAGTCAAATTTTAGCTGGTATAATACAACATTTCAGTCATATTTTAACTGGTATACGACAACATTTCAGTCATGTTTTAGCTGGTATAAGACAATATTTAAGTCAAATTTTAGCTGGTATAGGACAATACTAGTCATGTTTTACCTGGTATAAGACAATATTTCAGTCATGTTTTAGCTGGCATAAGACAACATTTCAGTCATATTTTAACTGGTATATGACAATATTTCAGTCATGTTTTAGCTGGTATAGAACAATATTTAAACCATGTTTTAGCTGGTATAAGACAATATTTCAGTCATGTTTTAGCTGGTATAATGCAACATTTCAGGCATATTTTAGCTTGTATAAGACAATATTTCAGTCAAATTTTAGCTGATATAGGATAATACTACAGTAATGTTTTACCTGGTATAATACAATATTTCAGACATGTTTTAGGTGGTATATAACAATATTTCAGTCATATTTTACCCGGTATAGGACAATATTTCAGTCATGATTTAGCTGTTATAAGAATAATTCAGTCAAATTTAGCTGGTATAAGACAATATTTCAGCCGTATTTTAGCTGGAATAAGACAATGTTTCAGTCATGTTTTAGCTGGTATAAGACAATGTTTCAGGCATTTTTAGCTGGTATAAGATTATTTCAGTTAAATTTTAGCTGGTAAAAGACAATATTTCAGTCCTGTTTAGATACATTAGACCAATGTTTCAGTTCGCTTCCTTTCAACAATAAGTTCAGCTCAAGTTGCAATCAAAATCAATTTCTTATAGCTTGTAGTGACCAAAGTTATTATCAGGAAATGTTCTCCAGTTGCAACTGGTGGTGAGGACGCTGTGATTTACTGTCTTAAGAACAAATTGTCCAGTTTACTGTCTTAAGAACACACTGTCCAGTTTACTATCTCAAGAATAATTTGTCCACTTTACTGTCTTAAGCCCTGTCCACACGATCGAGCATGCCCGACGGGCAAACAGTAATACCAGACCACAATAGTTAGTAAGAATGAAGGTTAATGACGTCAGAAGCGGGAAAACCACAGACAGGGATCTGGCATCATACAGTGTTGCCAGATCCCTGCCTTTAGTTTTCCCACTTCTGACGTCATCAACCCTCATTTTCACTAACTATTGTGGCCTGGTATCACTGTTTGCCCGTCGGGCATGCTCCATCGTGT
>NC_090753.1:47838324-47840824 GCF_036898095.1 Palaemon carinicauda
TATTGAGTTAATCTATATTATTATTATTATTATTATTATTATTATTATTATTATTACTTGCTAAGCTACAACCCTAGTTGGAAAAGAAGAATGCTATAAGCCCAGGGGCTCCAATAGGGAAAATAGCCCAGTGAGATGAGGAAACAAGGAAAAATTAAATATTTTAAGAACAGTAACAACATTAAAATAAATATTTCCTATATAAAATATAAAAATATTTAACAAAACAAGAAGAAGAGAAATTAGATAGAATAGTGTGCCCAAATGAACCCTCAAGCAAGAGAACTCTAACCCAAGATAGTGGAAGGCTATAGCACAACCCAAGACAAGAGAACAATAGTTTGATTTGGGAGTGTTCTTCTCCTAGAAGAGCTACTTACCATAGTTAAAGTCTCTCTTCTACCCTTACCAAGAAGAAAGTAGCCATTGAAAAATTATAGTGCAGTAGTTAACCCTTTGGGTGAAGAAGAATTGTTTGGTAATCTCAGTGTTGTTAGGTGTATGAGGACAGAGTAGAATCTGTAACGAATAGGCTAGACTATTCGGTGTATGTGTAGGCAAAGGGAAAGTGAACCGTAACCAGAGAGAAGGATTCCATGAAGTACTGTCTTGGCAGTCAAAGGACCCCATAACTCTCTGGTGGTAGTATCTCAACGGGTGGGTAATGACCTGGCCAACCTACTACGTACTCAAAGCATTATAGCTAACTATACTGAGTTACCAAAAAAATTGGAAGAGAAAAATTATCTGCCTTATAATACAGACATTTAAAGGTTTAAAGTCGCTCATGAATGGTAGAGGCCCTAAAAATTATCCAATATACAAATGATGAGCGCCCAAGCCCCCTCTCCATCAAGATAGGACCAGGGAGGGTCAGACAATGGCTGCTGATGACTCAGAAGATTGACCTGTAGGCTCCCCGAATCCCCCATCCTTAGCTCAAATGGATGGTGAGTTTGCAAACATCACAAGAAACTATGGAGTGTGAGTAGAACTCGAACCCCAGTCCAATAGTTCACCGGGCAGGCACGTTTCCAATAAGCTATCACATACCAAATTAAAAAAAAAAAAAAAAAAAAAAAAACTATTTTACAGAGAATATGAAAATACCCAAGAGCATGAAGTAAAAAAAAAAAAAAAATTTAATCTGAATTCACAAATTCTGGAACTAGACAAAAATACCAACACTGGCATCACCAGGATTACAGATGAATTTCTAGGTATTTTCTGAATTGCAGATTTGAGTGGCCACATCATGCACTTTGACGACACACAAAACTTACTGACTTGTAGATTCAAGCAGAAAGATGTGACCTTTTTGGAACATAAGACGCTGTCACTAAAAGCCTTCTCATCTGTCTAACTTTAGAAAAGATTGAATAGATGTTTAAGATGATGTGAGAAGCTATAAAAGGGAGAGATATCAAGATCACTCCTAAGACATTTTTCTCAAAGAAAGTTACAAGTCTATTCGGTGATTCAAAGTCAAATTGGGATTAACGCATTAGTATGGCCAGTAGATATTTCAAGTAGAGAAGAATTAAAAACACCATCTAATTACCATTATATATAGAAATAAACTTGAATTGAAAATATTAAAATTTAACTTAATCCTGATATTAATCTAAAGATGGATTACTAGCGTTTCTGAAGAATATGGTTTTCAAAGGCCGCCCATGAATGGCAGGGCCAAGGGGCAGTGACACTGCCCTAGAGACTGGCCATATATACATATGATCAGTACCCAAGACCCCTCTCCACCCAAGCTAGGCAATGGCTGATGATGACTCAGTAGACCTATATGCTTCCCTAAACATTCCATCCTTAGCTCAAAAGGATGGTGGCAGCGACCAAAGGAACTAACAAGTTTGAGCGGGGTTCAAATCCGTCTGGCGATCACCAATAAGGGACGTGACTCCATCGGCCACCACAATATGACGTTGAAGTGATTACATCAGGATTTCTAGACTTTGACACGAGCATGAATCTGCATGACCCGGGTTTGGCATGAACCTAAGCTCGGATGACCTGACCTGCTTCTGCAAACGGATGATGATATCTTGATATGAATCTATATTATTATTACTATATATTACAAGCTAGGCTACAAATCTAGTTGAAAAAACAGGATGCTATAATTTTTGCCAAAGGGCTCCAACGTGGAAAAATAGCCCAGTGAGGAAATGATATAAGGATATAACTAATTATATATGTAGTAATAAACAATTAAAATGAAACACTTTGCTAACAGTAACAACAATAAAATAGATATTTCATATACAAACTACAAAATGATATTTTGGCAGCCTGTTTAACATAAAAAGATTCGCTGCAAGTTTGAACTTTTGAAGTTCCACCAATTCAACCACCCGATTAGGAAGATCATTCAATAATTTGATAACAGCTGCAATAAAATTTCTAGAATACTGTGAAGCATCGAGACTCATATTGGAGAGGGCCTGACTGTTAGAATTAACGGGACGCCTGGTATTACGAACAG
>NC_090753.1:47848324-47853975 GCF_036898095.1 Palaemon carinicauda
GTAAAGGATATGCCTGAGAAACTACCTCTTTAATGTAAGGGATATGCCTGAGAAATTAACTGTGCAATGGGAAGGATATGCTTGAAAAATTAACTGTGCAATGGGAAGGATATGCTTGAAAAATTAACTGTGCAATGGGAAGGATATGCTTGAAAAATTAACTGTGCAATGGGAAGGATATGCTTGAAAAATTAACTGTGCAATGGGAAGGATATGCTTGAAAAATTAACTGTGCAATGGGAAGGATATGCTTGAAAAATTAACTGTGCAATGGGAAGGATATGCTTGAAAAATTAACTGTGCAATGGGAAGGATATGCTTGAAAAATTACCTCTGTAATGTAAAGGATATGCCTGAGAAATTACCTCTGTAATGTAAAGGATATGCCTGAGAAATTACCTCTGTATTGTAAAGGATATGCCTGAGAAATTAACTGTGCAATGGGAAGGATATGCTTGAAAAATTACCTCTGTAATGTAAAGGATATGCTTGAGAAATTACCTCTGTAATGTAAAGGATATGTCTGAGAAATTACCTCTGTAATGTAAAGGATATGCCTGAGAAATTACCTCTGTAATGTAAAGGATATGTATGAGAAACTACCACTGTAATGTAAAGGATATGCCTGAGAAATTAGCTGTGCAATGGGAAGGATATGCCTGAAAAATTACCTCTGTAATGTAAAGGATATGCTTGAGAAATTACCTCTGTAATGTAAAGGATATGCCTGAGAAATTACCTCTGTAATGTAAAGGATATGCCTGAGAAATTACGTCTGTAATGTAAAGGATATGTATGAGAAACTACCTCTGTAATGTAAAGGATATGCCTGAGAAATTACGTCTGTAATGTAAAGGATATGTATGAGAAATTACCTCTGTAATGTAAAGGATATGCATAAGAAATTACCTCAGTAATGCAAAGGATATGTCTAAGAAATTACCTCTGTAATGGAAAGGATATGCCTGAGAAACTACCTCTGTAATGTAAAGGATATGCATGAGAAATTAACTGTGCAATGCAAAGGATATGTCTGAGAAATTACCTCTGTAATGTAAAGGATATGCATGAGAAATTACCTCTGTAATGTAAAGGATATGCATGAGAAATTACCTCAGTAATGTAAAAGATATGCATGAGAAACTACCTCTTTAATGTAAAGGATATGCCTGAAAAATTACCTCTAATGGAAAGGATATGCCTGAGAAATTACCTCTGTAATGTAAAGGATATGTATGAGAAATTAACTGTGCAATGCAAAGGATATGCATGAGAAATTACCTCAGTAATGTAAAGGATATGCATAAGAAACTACCTCTTTAATGTAAAGGATATGCCTGAGAAATTACCTCTGTACTGTAAAGAGTATGCCTGAGAAATTAGCTGTGCAATGTAAAGGATATGTCTGAGAAATTACCTCTTTAATGTAAAGGATATGCCTGAGAAATTACCTCTGTACTGTAAAGAGTATGCCTGAGAAATTAACTGTGCAATGCAAAGGATATGTCTGAAAAACTACCTCTTTAATGTAAAGGATTTGCCTGAAACTGCCTCTGTAATGTAAAGGAAATGCCTGAGAAATTACCTCAGTAAAGTAAAGGATAAGTCTGAGAAATTACCTCAGTAATGTAAAGGATAAATCTGAGAAATTATCTTTGTAATGTAAAGGATAAGTCTGAGAAACTACCTATGTAATCTAAAGGATATGCCTGAGAAATTACCTCCGTAATGTAAAGGATAAGTCTGAGAAATTACCTCTGTAATGTAAAGGATATGCCTGAGAAATTACCTCTTTAATGTAAAGGATATGCCTGAGAAATTACCTCTGTACTGTAAAGAGTATGCCCGAGAAATTAACTGTGCAATGCAAAGGATATGTCTGAAAAACTACCTCTTTAATGTAAAGGATTTGCCTGAAACTGCCTCTGTAATGTAAAGGAAATGCCTGAGAAATTACCTCAGTAAAGTAAAGGATAAGTCTGAGAAATTACCTCAGTAATGTAAAGGATAAATCTGAGAAATTATCTTTGTAATGTAAAGGATAAGTCTGAGAAACTACCTATGTAATCTAAAGGATATGCCTGAGAAATTACCTCCGTAATGTAAAGGATAAGTCTGAGAAATTACCTCTGTAATGTAAAGGATATGCCTGAGAAATAACCTCTGTAATGTATACGATATGCCTGAGAAATTATCTCTGCAATATGAAGGATATGCCTGAGAAATTATCTCTGCAATATGAAGGATATGCCTGAAAAATTACCTCTGTAATGAAAAGGAGAAGACTAAGAAATTAACTCTGTTTATGTGAAGGATATGCCTGACAAATTAGCTTTATAATGTAAAGGATATACCAGAAAAAATACCGCTGTAATGTAAGGGATGTGCCTGAGATATTACTCTGTCATGTAAAGAATATGTCTGAGA
This sequence comes from Palaemon carinicauda, assembly GCF_036898095.1. Classification (NCBI taxonomy): domain Eukaryota; kingdom Metazoa; phylum Arthropoda; class Malacostraca; order Decapoda; family Palaemonidae; genus Palaemon; species Palaemon carinicauda. Next base: position 47,850,752 of record NC_090753.1, read on the forward strand.
AATTACCTCTGTAATGAAAAGGATATGCCTGAAAAATTCCCTCAGCAATGTAAAGGATATGCCTGAAAAATTACCTCTGTAATGTAAAGGATATGCCTGAGAAATTATCTATGTAATGTAAAGGATATTCTTCAGAAATGACCTCTCTAATGTAAAGGATATGCCTGAGAAATTATCTCTGTAAAGTAAAGGATACGCCTTAGAAATTACCTCTGTAAAGTAAAGGATATGCCTGACAAATTTCCTCTGTAATGTAAAGGATATGCCTGAGAAATTGCCTCTGTATGTGAATGATATGCCTGAATAATTACCTCTGTATTTTAAAGGATTTGCCTGAGAAATTACCTCTGTATAGTAGAGTATATGCCTGAGATATTACCTCTGTAATTTGAATGACATGCCTGAGATATTACCTCTGTAATGTAAAGGATATGCCTGAGAAATTCCCTCTGTAATGTAAGATATGCTTGATAAATTCCCTCTGTAATGTAATGGATATGTCTGAGAAATTCCCTCTGTAATGTAAAGGATATGCCCAAGAATTTACCCTTGTAATGTAATGGATATGCCTGAGAAATTTCCACCGTTATGTATTTTGGCATGTATTTAGAAAACAAGATTCACATTATTCTTCATGTCAGACCAATATCTTATGCCTTATTATGCTGAAATGACGGATTTAATATCCTAAAGGGCAAGAGTATAAGACGTATGTCATGATTAATCTACAGCAATGTAACCCCTTGTGTACCTACAGTCTGCAGTGCACGCACCTTGTGTGGCACACTGTAGGCAATAGTAATGAGTTTTTCACCGGGGCCCTGCTGTTTCAAACTGCATAGCTTTACGACTCATTTCTCGTCATCCCATGTGGTCTCTCAGCCTTAAGCTGTTATACTTCTCTAACTTTATTTCAATTCCTGTAGGAGATCTTGAAATACAAACTAATAAAACCTTTCAGAATGAAGAAATTAGACAAATTGGTTACAATAACAGCAACAACAACAACAACAACAATAATAATAATAATAATAATAATAATAAAATCTTTCCTAAAAGAACTTTCGGACTAATGAATTGTTGAAATCACCAAAGAGGTTCTTGAAATTACAGGGGTGACGGCTATAATGAGAGCAGACAAATGATAATAATCATAAACTATTTTTCATATTCATAGTTAATATTTTCCATAATTCTAATTAGCTATCAAATAAATAGAATAACATATAAAAAAGGCCTTTTCATAAAGATTGTTATCTACCTCTAGAGAGTTATTGGGTCCTTTGATTGGCCAGAGAGTACTACATTGGATCCTTTCTCTCTGGTTACGGGTCATTTCATATTTGCCGACACATACACAGAATAGTTTGGCCTATTCTTTACACTTTCTCCTCTTTCCTAATACACATGACAACACTGAAATTACCAAATAATTCTTCTTCTCTCAAGACGTTAACTATTGCAAATTGTTCAGTGGCTACTTTTCTCTTGTTAAGGGTAGAAAACACTCTTTGGTTATGGTAGAGCAGCTCTTCTAAGAGAAGGACACTCCAAAATCAAACCTTTGTTCTCTGGTCTTGAGTTAGAGATCTCTTGCATGAGGGTACACTTGGGCACACTATTGTATCTTGTTTCTCTTCTTATTGTTATTTTAAAGTTTTTATCCTCCTGTTATTTTCAAGTTTTTAGAGTTTATACGAAAAACTTATTCTAATATTATTTTTGTTCTTAAATTTCTCTTGTAGTTTTCCTTATTTCCTTTCCTTACTGGGCTATTTTCCCTGTTGGACACCTTGAGCATATAGCATCCTGCTTTTCCAACTAGGGTTGTAGCTTAGCAAGTAATAATAATAATAATAATAATAATAATATAACAATAATAATAATAATAATAACAACGATGATAATAATAATAATAATAATAATAATAATAATAATAATAATAATAAAAATGATGATGAAACATCACACTAAATAGTCTACATAGATCGGTCGTCATCAGCCATCAAATTAAGTCAAAATACACCTTAACTAACTTAACCTGACTTGACGTATGTAGATAAATCTAATTGTGACCGATGTTTGAGAATTTACATATTTCTATTGCAGCTATAAAATACCTTACAAATAATCTGAAGTACACTTTAGCTACGATAAGCAGCTCTTCTAGGAGGACACTCCAAATAAAATCATTGTTCTCTAGTCTTGGGTAGTGGCATAGCCTCTGTAACATTGTCTTCCACTGTCTTGGGTAGCGTTCTCTTACTTGAGGGTACACTCATGTACAATTATTGTGTTTCCTTATTTACTTTCCTCACTGGGGTATTTCTCTAGTTGGAGCTCATATAAGGGTTGTGACATCCTCCTTTTCCAACTATGATTATACCTCAGCCAGTAATAATAATAATAATAATAATAATAATAATAATAATAATAATAATAATAATAATAATAATAATAATAATAAAAGACATACTAGTTATAAGGAAATATACCAGAAAGAAAAATAATCCGATATTTATACATGTTATCTCCAGCAAAGCTGAGGATTTAAGGTAGATTTCAGACGAATATGATTATTTGTTTTGCTGGTTTATCTACCTGTTGTCACAACATCTGACGAATAACATCAAAATAATTAAAGACTAAAAACAATAACTGAACAGTAAGAGAAAGCAAAAGTAATAATGGGAAATTGAAAGAAGAGAAGATCAGATCAGATCAGAAGGGAAAAGTTTCTGTAAAACGAAGAAAGGAAGGAACACTAATAGACTACAGGAGGAGGAGGTTGGGAGGGGGGGATTAAGGGGACTGATGGAGGAGGAGGAGGAGGAGGAGGAGGAGGAGGAGGAGGAGGAGGAGGAGGAGGGGGGGGGGGGAGGAGGAGGAGGAGGAGGAGGAGGAGGTGGGGTTGAAAGAGGGGAGAGGAATAGCTGAGATATGGTTTGTTGCTATGAAGATCCTTTAAGTCCTCTAAAGATGAGTGGTAGGGGTAGGGGGGAAAGAGGGGGAGGGGGAGAGGATTATCACCCTTTCCTACTCCCTCTCCTTTGATAAATACACTTGGAGGATTCCTTTATTGCACTCCCTATTAAACTTTCTTTGAGAAGAAGGGAAATATCGTGGAAGGGAATAAGAGCAAATTAAAGAAAACTGGAGGAATCGAAGAAAATAAAAAAAAAAGGTAAAAGGATCATGTATAAAATTAAAATATAGCCTTTGTG
>NC_090753.1:47854475-47859475 GCF_036898095.1 Palaemon carinicauda
TATATATATATAAATTAAATATATATATATATATATATATATATATATATATATATATATATCATCACCCATTACTAGTCCACTGCAGAACAAAGGCCTCAGACATGTCCTTCCACTGGCGTCTGTTTATGGTATATCTGTGCCAGTCCACACCCGCAAACTTTCTTCAATCGTCAATCCATCGTCTTCTCTTCTCTCTCTCTCTCTCTCTCTCCTCTCTCTCCTCTCTCTCTCTCTCTCTCTCTCTCTTTATTTATATATGTATATATATATAAATATATATATATATATATATATATATATATATATATATATATATATATATATATATTACATACATTATATATATATATATATATATATATATATATATATATATCAAGAAACCAGCCACGCTTCCTTGAAAAAATATTAAATATCTGACTGATAAAATAAGTCTATTCGATTGTAAATAACTAACCTGTATATAGCTTACTAATTTTAAACATGATCAATATACCAGAAAGAGAGAGAGAGAGAGAGAGAGAGGATGAGAGAGAGGAGAGACGAGAGAGAGAGAGAGAGAGAGAGAGAGAGAGAGAGAGAGAGAGAATATTATTTGGTAATTAATAAGGAATAAGATGATTCTTCACAACATTACCCATTACACCAGACAACTGGTATATAGTTGGCTGCAAGATTTATTAAAGTGAGGGACGTCAACTGTACGAGATTAGTCCTCCTGTTTTATGCGTACTCTGAACAGGACTGATAACTAGAAGGGCACTCAGTAGAGGGCAGACCTCCGCTGCGGCAGCTTATTCCTCGACCATTTGCCCGATCTTGACCTTGACCTTTGACCTTAACATGAATTATTTGGCTTGGATTTTCATACACTCAAATATGAACCAAGTTTGAAGTCTCTGTGACAACGAATGCTAAACTTATGGATGATTACGTGAATTGGATATTTTACTTGACCGTGACCTTGACCTTTAAAAATTTCATAGTTTCCCGCTTTTTAGATAACAGTTAATCCCTGCAAGTTTCATTACTCTACGATTAAAATTGTGGCTAAGGAGCTGTTCACAAAAAAAAAAAAAAAACACACACACACAAACGGGGGTAAAACATAACCTCCTTCCAACTTCGTTAGCGGACGTAATGAAGGTTGACTGTTAAGATAAGGTACCAGCCCTGGGCGTACAGGGAGGTTCGTAAGCGTAGTAAAACTGTTAAAGGTAGTATGAATGAAGCATAGTGTGGACCATCTGATTCTGGCCAAACAACAAAGGTTAGAGAGATGCAAGAGTCGCACTGACCAGTCGTTCTTCATTGGACCCTAGGTACAATCAACCTTTAGTCTGCTGACATTTCATCTGGAGTTTTGTAACATGTTTATAATAATAATAATAATAATAATAATAATAATAATAATAATAATAATAATCATGACGATGATTTCAATGATTTTAATAATAATATTTATAGTTTTATAATAATATTAATAAGAATAATTATAATTTCAATAATAAAAATAAAGATAATAATAATAATGATAATAATTCTAATAACAATAATAATTTCTATAATAACAACAACAACAACAACAACAACATTAATAATAACAATAATAATAATAATAATAATAGACACCTAAGATTGTGGAAAGACATGATGCAGACTTTGGTCGAACCTGAAATTACAGAACAAATGTTGTACTGATCCTGAACAGGATTAGGAAGGTTTTTTTTTTTTTTTTTTTTTTTTGTAGGTATGGTATTCTCACAATATAAATCAATAAATATTGGATTTCCTTTAAAATGGGGCCATAATTTTTTGCATTTTCTTCGTATTAAATATGTGTGTGTGTGGGCCGGGGGGGGGGGGGGGTTGGATTGCCAAGTGCCTTGCCTCTTAAAGTTTAAGAGAATCGTAAAAGTTGAATCTTTACAAACCCAATTGCTAATTTCTAGATAAATTGACGGGCAGTGATTGAACAACGATCTATGATCATTTTACGATTGATTGATAGAATCCATTAAAATGGCGTTGCAACAACGGTGGTCATCAAAACCAGGCCTATTAAGGAAGCTACGGTCCTGAAAGCGAATATCAAAAGTTAACAGGATTCCAGAGCTTAGCAGCAGTGAAACTAAGAACCTGATAGGTAGAACCCATGGAATTCATAGATAAAATACTAAAGAATATGATAGTTGGAACCCAAAAGAACCTGATAGATGGAATAAAAAAAATCTGAAATGGAACCCAAAAGAATCTGATGGTTGGAACCTAAAAGAATCTGATAGTTGGAACCCAACAGTATCTGATGGATGGAATCAAAATAGAATCTGATAGATGGAACCCAAAAGAATCTGATAGTTAGAACCGAAAAGAATCTAATAGAAGGGACCCAATATAATCTGACGGGTGGAAACCAAAATCTTATAAGAGGAACACAAAAGAACCCTGATATTTTAAACCCAAAAGAATCTGAGAGTTGGAACCAAAAAGAATATAATTGATGGGACCTAAAAGAATCTGATGGGTGGAAACCAAAATAATCTCACAAGTGGAACACAAAAGAATTCGATATTTGAAACTCAAAAGTTTGAGTTGGAACCGAAAAAATCTATTAAATTTGCCCTAAAAGAATCTGATGGGTGGAACTCAAAAGAATCTTACAATTGGAACACAAAAGAATAAACTATTTAGAACCCAGAGAATAAACTATTTAGAACCCAAAGGAATTTAATAGTTGGAATACGAGGATTGCTACTTTCGACAAAATAAATAAAGAAGTGACTTGTTGAGTATTTACAGGGTCTCTTTCTCTTGAGCAGTAAAATTAAATACAAAAAAAAAAAAAAAAAAAAAACTGTGATTTGGCTGGATAAAGGATATAAGAGTAAAGTCTTTTTTTCTTCATTATTTTGGTATGATTTCAAATGCTTATTTTATCTTCTCTGTAATGGTGGAATGAAACATATTAACACCTGTTTTTAAAAAAGAAAATGACTAAAGTATTTTTCAAGTCTGTACAGAGAGAAAATTAGTGTGAATTATAATTACCAATTTAAATATGATATTCTTAAACAAATTAATTTCTTTTCAGGTTAAAATCAAATAATTTTCTTTTAATCATAATGAAAAGGGATGACAAATCATGGCTGGACACAAAAAACAGAAGGCACCATTGAAAGGTCAGAAGAAAGACTTAATATAGAAACCTCAGGTGGGGTGAACCGTATCCCTCAAAATACCCAGGTGAAAAGACCAGAGAAAGTGACAGATAAGAGACGAAATAAAAGATCCAGGTAAGATAGAAATCTTTAAGCGGAGTACGAAAACATATGAGAGAGAGAGAGAGAGAGAGGAGAGAGAGAGAGAGAGAGAGAGAGATTCCATCAAAATTAATCTGCTAAAATCTAAGACAGCAGTAATATGGTAAAAGGCTGACATTTTAACCTGAAAAGTTAATTGCCATACCCATGTCCAATTTTGTTTGTAAACAGATATGTAGAAGATTGACCTCTGGCCCTGTGCGCAATAAAAAGGGATTAACATTTAAGCTCAGATGAATTATTATTATTATTATTATTATTATTATTATTATTATTATTATTATTATTATTATCCAAGCTACAACCCTAGTTAGAAAAGCAAGATGCTTTAAGCCCAAGGGCTGCAACAGGGAAAAATAGTACAGCGAGGAAAGGAAATAAGGAAATGAAAAACGATGAGAAAAAATTAACAATACATTATTTTAAAAACAGTAACAACATCAAAACAGATATGTCATATATAAACTATAAAAAGACTTATGTCAGCCTATTCAACATAAAAACATTTGCTGTAACTTTGAACTTTTGAAGTTCTACCGATTCAACTACCCGATATGGAAGACCATTCCACAACTTGGTCACAGCTGAAATAAAACTTCTAGAAAGCCTTGTCGAGGATTAGTGCCTTCGCCTAAATCACGAAGGGTAGGTATTCACCCCTGTCTGTTTCTTCTGTTTGTTATATTGCGAGGAACCTTACACAAAAACTGCAGTATCCATTTGGCTAAACTTGGTAGTTATGTTGAGTATGTCCCAAGCATGAATCTGTAACATTTTAGATGAAGTAGATCGAAGTAAAAGTACGCAACAGGTCCTCTGAAAATAATCGCGACATTAAGTAAATGGCAAATATATTGTTCGTTTACTTTTTGTTTGTGAATATTACGCAAAAACTACAGAACCAATCTTAACTAAACTTGGCGGAAATGTGGGGTATGACCCAAAGACAAATCTATTTAACTGAAGAAAATACATCGAGGTACAAGTACGCAGTTAAACTAAGAGCAAAATAAGACTGCTTGGCGAAGGCATGCTCTCCACTAAGTGCCCCTCTAGTTACTTACTTTAACTCATTTTTCAAAGATTGCATTCACTAACATTAATAAACGTATTAAGCTAACTATTGAAGACGAATACAGATGGGTGAATCATAAGGTTTAAAGGTTACTCATGAAAGGCAGAGGCAAAGGACAGGGCAATGTCCTTGAGACCGTTCATGTACTCATATGATCAGCAGCTAAGTCCCCTTTCCATCTAAGATAGGATCAGGGAAAGCCAGGCAATGAGTGATGTTGGATGAGCAGGTAGACCTATAGGACTTCCAAAAACCCCCCATTCTAAGCTCACAAAGATGAGGAGGTTGCAGACACTATTAGAAACTACCAAGCTTGAGCACGTTTCGAACCCCAATCCAACAGACTGCCAAGCACGGACATTTCGAATAGGCAACCATCACTCCAGGTATAATTATAATACCTTCCTAGCAGTCAATAATTTTGGTTAAAAGTTTGGAATAATGATCACTGTGATAATTGAACAATATCTCACTGGCTTTACAAATTCGATAGGGCATCAACGGTGACTATTTGGATCCCAAACATACAATACTTTCGCGTAGAACTTAATAAATCAAAGTTGAAACTATTAAATAACATAGGTATACGGACATGTGTACTA
>NC_090753.1:47864475-47889475 GCF_036898095.1 Palaemon carinicauda
TATATATATATATATATATATATATATATATATATATATATATATATATATATAGATGGACATTAAGGATAGAAGAATGGGTCCCTAGACATTGTAAAAAAAAGCAGGGGAAGGAAAAGAAGACGATGACATATAAAGACCATAAACAGACGCGAAATATATATATATATATATATATATATATATATATATATATATGTATATATATACATATATATATGTATATATATATATATATATATATATATATATATATATAACTAGAAACTTTCCCCCATATTCCATTAGAATCATTACATCTTACATGATGATAATATTACATATCGAACACACTCTCCTCATTTATAAAATTTATCAAATCTATTACAACTTGACCAAATGCAATATGTATTAGAAACACATTAACGGAATTATAATAGTTTGCTTGCCGATATACGAAATATTCTCTAATTTGTAATAATTGTATCTTACCAGAAAATATATATTAGACCAGCATCTTGATAATTATTGCTAGATAACGTGATTAGAATCAATTACATTTCAATTAACAAACTTGATCTTCTTTATAAATCTCTATAAAGGGGAAATGATATAGCAATTTCTGGACAACTCAAATCATACGCTTAATTTAACCTAAACAACGTAAAATTGAGGAATAATCCCAATAACAACAAATACAAACAAAGATAATTTACTGTAGTAAAAAATTATCAACAATTTTGTCGGACATCTAAAGTTAAAAAAAAAAAAAAAAAAAAAAAAAAAAAAGGAAAGATTATTAATATGATTCCATTGTGGAGTGGACATGTAATGTTTGTGAGAGAGAGAGAGAGAGAGAGAGAGAGAGAGAGAGAGAGAGAGAGAGAGAGAGAGAGAGAGAATCATATACATATTTTATATTTATATATATATATATATATGTATATATATATATATATATATATATATATAGATATATATATATATATATATATATATATATATACAGAGAGAGAGAGAGAGAGAGAGAGAGAGAGAGAGAGAGAGAGAGAGAGCCATCCATAGTTGCTTGCGACGCCCTTTGCTTCGACCTGGCTAATATTAGCGAGCAATCACTGCCAGTCTTCTGATTAGACATGCCCCGCGCCTCCTCCTCCTCTCCCCCCTCCCCAAGGTGGCAGAGGCACAAATTCAATGCGATCGAGATTAATCAAGAGAAGGCGGTCATTAATGTAGCTCTAAGAGAGGGTAATTATGCCGCCCGTCTCGCGCGCAAACTGCCTCCATTAATGACTCTGTTTACCAGGGTTCCGCGACCTCCAACAGCCCCTTCCCCTCCCACCCTCCCCATCTAAAATTCCCCCGTCCCTCCCCCACTACCCCATGTCAACTTCCTCCAACCTTCTCCTGGTTCAGCCTCAGCTCAGGTCCTTCATTCAGTTTCTCCCGATTAGCGCAACTGTCGTGTCTCCCACCGGAATCTCCTCCCCCTACCCCTAGCCCTTCCCCTTCCACCCCCCTCGCTTCTTCCGCCTCACCGACGGTAATTCAATTGTAATTTGACGAGAGGAACGTCAGAGTTGATTGGGGGTATTATATCCTGATCATAAAGGCTATGCTTGATCAGTATGACCGACGATATACTATATACTATAACCCCAATACAAATTACAGTTTACGAAAAGGTCATTTTTTTTCCTATAGATCAGTGTCTTGAAAGGGTGTCACTCTTCTGGTTAGTGAAGAACTGTATTTTAGAATGGGGTTAAAGTCATATTCTTCTCCCTACGTGCGACTGATTTCAGTCAATGAATCAAATTTAGACATGCAAAGGGAACGGTTTCGATGCATTATTATTATTATTACTATTATTACTAGCCAAGCTACAACCTTATATGGAACAGCAGGATACTATAATCCTAGGGCTCCAACAGTAGGCATCGCATTGCTTATTCGAGGAAATTTTGGCTCAGCGTTCTTTTTAGTATGCAGACAGTCATCTCCATTGACGCAAATACACTCACATATTATATACGCATATGTATGCATATATATGTATGTATATATACATACATATATCTATGTATATATACACGTATAAATATACATCATAAACATACTGTATGAGTGTATAAACATTTATAATATGAATTAAAATTTATATTTATACCAGTCAATCAATCTATCAAGTGAACCTTACCAGATAGACATTAGATTTCCTTATACAAAAGACAAACCTCAGAAATCTACGTTATTTAAAACCACCGGAGCTGATTAGAAACGAGTAAACGTTCGTTTTGAGAGATTCAAGGGCCAACCCTCAACACCAGCCATACTATAATAGGGTTTACACTAACTCAGTAAGACACCACAAACCCATCTCCCCTCAAAACTAATATTCCTATCTCTCCCAAAACCTCACTGCATTTACCCCACTTGGCCCATTACAAAGTTTTCCTTTCCATTCAAACAAATATTCAAACAAAAGGTCAAAAGACATAAAGGAACATGGACAATGCCCTAGCAATATCCTTGAGACTGACCACAACCCACTCTCCATCAGACTACGACCAGGGACGACCAAGCAATGGCTGCTGATGATTCAGTAGGTAGACCTATAGGCCACTCCAACATCATCATCATCATCTCCTCCTACGTCTATTGACGTAAAGGGGCTCGGTTAGATTTCGCCAGTCGTCTCTATCTTGAGCTTTTGAATCAATACTTCACAATCTCCCACTTCACGCTCCATCATCCTCATCCATGTAAGCCTGGGTCTTTCAACTCTTCTAGGGCCTTGTGGAGCCCAGTTGAAAGTTTGGTGATCTAATCTCTCTTGGGGAGCGCGAAGAGCATACACAACCATCTCCAAGATCTCATCTGGACATATGGCACTCGAGTAATCTCTCCTATAGTTCCAACATATAATAACTAGATTTAAATGTATAAGAATATATATATATATATATATATATATATATATATATATATATATATATATATATGTTTATATATATATAGTTTATATATATATAATAAATAATAAATATATAATAAATGAAACTCGGAATCACAATACGTGATGAAAGCACTATAAGAAATTCCCTCCTTAGGCGTGCAGTTAATTCTAATAGTCAGGCTTTCTCCATTTTGAGGTTCAATACTACACACTATTCCAGCTGTGACCAAGTTGTGGAATAATCTTCCTAAACGAGTAGTTGAATCGGAAAAACTTCAAAAGTTCAAAGTTGCAGCAAATGTTTTTATGTTGAACAGGCTGACATACGTCTCTTTTCAAAGTTTATATTTGAAATTTCTGTTTTGATGTTGTTAATGTTTTTAAAATATTTTATTTGTTTATTATTTTTTTATATTGTTTATTTCCTTATTTCCTTTCGTCACTGGGCTATTCTGCTGCCCTTGGGCTTATAGCATCTTGCTTCTCCAACTAGGGCTGTAGCTTAGCTAATAATAATAATAATAATAATAATAATAATAATAATAATAATGCCATTCCTCATAGGTGACTACCTAGGAAAGGAATACATGCACTTAGTATTTCCTTACAGGTTAGAATAAATCTTAATTACTGAAATGTAAGTGAAGTAGCGGTAATTGAAATTACACTTAAAAAATTAAAAGCATCACGATATTCAAACAATTTAAGCAATACATAATTTATACTTCTCGTAAGTTGCATAAAACATTCTTGTTACACTTATTTCTTTTTCATTGTACCTATCATTATCATCGTCGTCGTTATTTTTAGTAGTACAGTAGTAGTAGTAGTAGTAGTAGTAGTAGTAGTAGTAGTAGTAGTAGCAGCAGCAGCAGCGATAGTAGTAGTAGTAGTAGCAGCAGCGATAGTAGTAGTAGTAGTAGCAGCAGCGATAGTAGTAGTAGTAGTAGTAAAATTACAAGTCAAGATAATATTAGTTTTCATGAACTGCACCATCCTTATACGACAATTTAATATTTTTCGTCCAATGGCGTAATCAGGGGGCTTAACCCATATTTGGCCTGCATGGAATGATTAAGCAGACAATACTTGGTCAAAAGAACCTTAAATATCAAATTGAAATAGCTTTGATAATTTGTTATATTTTGTCGATTTGTCAAAGGCAAAATTACAAAAGAAAATAAAACCAACTTTTCTCTATCTGACTTTAATTTATCAAAGAAGACAAAGGTGCTTTCATTGGAAATGACTAACATGAGAGAGAGAGAGAGAGAGAGAGAGAGAGAGAGAGAGAGAGAGAGAGAGAGAGAGAGAGAGAATTATTAAATAAAGACATCACAACGAGACATAAAAGCATGAAGTACTAATGCAAGTTTTGCCAATTTGTGAATATATCTTTTAAGAGGTTTTTGTTCACAATACCATGAACAATTGTATCACTAGAAGTCGAATTCCACTGATTTAAGCAAAGATAGGAAATAACTATGACACGCTACTTATATAAGTATTATAAAGTAACACTTTTGGATTTGATCTCAATCATCCCATTGATTTGAATATATAAAATTCTTCTATTTCTTAAGAAGGAAGTTGAAATTTCGATCCTACAAGAATAACGATGAAGAAATTATTACAAAATTATATCAAGACACAAGATTAAAAGCAAAACATGGCTATAAACACAGAAAGGATTACCTCTACATTGGCTGACAACACCAGGTATTAATCAAAGGAGTAAAATAAATTTGACAATTAGATGAAACATGGATTCATTTCAATGTGAATATTTTTTTTTATATTTTTACCCTCAAAAGAAACAAAAGAATGGCATTAAAATGAGAGCAAAATTGCCAGCAATGCTCCAGCCATTATAAATTACCCTCCAGATTTATCTCCTCCTAACCCCCCCCCCCCCCCGCTCCCTATCCCTTGAATGAAAGGCCATGAAGTCATGGCTCAAAACACGTCGAAATAGCGCTGGAACTCCGGCGTCATTTGTCCCCTTGGCTTAATTGACAGATAGATTACGGGGCACCAGGTGTTGCAACATCGACTTTCATTGGTGGGTCATTTAACAAGTCTCTCTCGAATTCGAAATTTACTACGTTATGAACAGTAACACCAGTATGTCACTGGTTAGTTATGAGAAATATATAGTTAACGTATAATCAATGTGGTAAGTATGAAGCAGATTTTACGACAAAAAATATTCATCAATTCATGCACCGCGGAGAAGTCTAGAAGACTAGCTGATGAATTGCATTATGGGAAAGGCAGGAGTCAATGCGTTGTGAATGTTCAAAAGAGCAGATCATGAATTCCATTTCGGGTAGAGCTATTATTATTATTATTATTAGTAGTAGTAGTAGTAGTAGTAGTAGTAGTAGTAGTAGTAGTAGCTAACCTACAACCCTAGTTGGAAAAGCAGGTTACTATAAGCCCAAGGGCTCCAGCAGGGGAAAATAGCCAAGTGAGGAAAGGAAATAAGGAAATAAATAAACGTTATGAGAAATAATGAACAATTAAATTAAAATATTTTAAAAACAGTAACAATATCAAAACATATATTTCATAAGTAAACTAAAAAAAGACTTATGTCAGCCTGTTCAACATCAAAACATTTGCTGCAAAATAGAACTTTAGAAAAGTTCCACTAATTCAACTGCCTGATTAGGAAGATCATTCCAGAACTTGGTCACAGCTGGAATAAAACTTCTAGAATGCAGTGTAGTATTGAGCCTCATGATGGAAAAGGCCTGACTTAAAATTAACTGCATGCCTAGTATTACGAACAGGATGGAACTGTCCGGGAAGATCTGAATGTAAAAGATGAGCAGAATTCTGAAAAATCTTATGTAACATAAATAACGAAATAATTGAACGACAGTACCAGAGATTAATAGCTAGAAAATGATGGAACCAAATTGATGAAACACATGCAAACGTTTAATCATGAATAGTGAAAATCTAACGTCATGACGTTCCTGGTAAAACAACTACTGATAAAAGGTAGTTTGAAATAAGTATGATAACGCTATTTGGGAGAATCCGACTTAGTTCATTATTATGAAAACCCTAAACTAAAAACATTATTGGGAATACATGAAAGTATAAAGGTCATTATAAAAATAAAACGTAAAATGTTGAGAAATCTCATAATAAAATGATATGAAAACTAAACGTAAAAAAATATTGTTGATAAACATTATAAAAAAGTGGAAAAACCTTGTTGATAAATGTCATATTAAAAAAAAAACTAAAAATAATGCTAGGAAATCTCATAATAAAAACGATATTAAGAAATCCAAATGTAAAAAAGTTGAGATATCACTAATCTTGGGTAGTGCCTCTGTACCATGGTCTTCCAATGTCTTGGGTTAGAGTTCTCTTGCTTGAGGGTACACTCGGGCACAATATTCTGCCTTATTTCTCTTTCTCTTCTTTTTATGAAGTTTTTATACTTTACATAGGATAGATCTAATTTAATGTTGTTAATTATCTTAAAATATTTCATTTTTATTGTTATTACTTCTCTTGGACTTAACATAATGCTTTTCCAACTAGGGTTGTAGCTTAGCTAGTAATAATAATAATAATAATAATAATAATAATAATAGTAATAAAACGTATTTAAGAAACCGAAACAAAAAACGTTATTGGGACAACTTAATGTAAGAGCTTAATAGAAACGCTATTGGAACAATTTAATGTAAAAGCTTAAAAGAAAACGTTATTGGGACAACTTAATTAAATTCTTCATAGAAAAAGTTATTGGGACAACTTAATGTAAAATCTTAATAGAAATGTTATTGGGAAAACAATGTAAAAACTCAAGAGAAAACGTTATTGGGACAACAATGTAAAAACGTAATAGAAACGTTATTGGGACAATTTAATGTACAAGCTTAATAGAAACGTTATTGGAACAATTTGATGTAAGAGCTTAATAGAAAACGTTATTGGGACAACTTAATACAAACGTTATTGGGACAATGTAATGTAAGAGCTTTATAGAAAACGTTATTGGGACAACTCAATGTAACATCTTGATAGAAAACGTCATTGGAACAACTTAATGTAAAATCTTAATAGAAAACGTTATTGGGACAATGGAATGTAAGAGTTTATAGAAAACGTTATTGAGATAACTTAATGTAAAAGCTTAATAGAAACGTTATTGGGACAACCTAATGTAAAAACCTAATAGAAAACGTCATTGGAACAACTTAATGTAAAAGCCTAATAGAAAACTTTATTTGGAAAACCCACCCTAAAAGCGTAATTGGGAAAACCGGTTTCCCATTAAATAAACCTCAATAAATTCCACTCGAATCTCTTCATAATACAACAATGAATTTTACCCCAGTTGACTCATACTCCAAAAATCAATTATACCAATTGCATAAAGCTCCAATTATCTGACAGTACAACAATTATGGTTGATCTCATTGATCGAGAGAGAGAGAGAGAGAGAGAGAGAGAGAGAGAGAGAGAGAGAGAGAGAGAGAGAGAGAGAGAGAACCTCCCCTTTCCATTAATCGACCCATATGATCTCTTCCTATTACAGAAAAGTACATCAAAAGCTCTTCTAAAACTCTTCCTCTCTTCCCGAAGTACATAAATATTCCTGTCAAATACCTTTAGTACGTGTTATCATTCCCACCAGCAAATATTAAAAAAATATAAAAGGTTACATGAAAATAAGTAGAACGTGTGAATAGACCTTAATGAACTTCAACAATAGAATCACAGCTTCATGAACAAAAACAAACAAAAACAGGATCTGGTGAAATATGGATCGTTTGTTGCCATGGAAACCACCTTGATTTTAATTGCCCCAATCTTTCAATAAGCATACCCAGAAACCTGCACGGTAGATTCAGTAACCATAATTCATAATAATAATTTCCGTTAGTAAAGTGTAGTAGAAGTTGTCACCTCACAACTTGTAAGATATGCAAAAGTTTGGAAAGGCAAAAGCCAAAAACATCATACTTATCAACTCAATCGTACGTGTTTGTATGATCGTATGTCAGAGCGTGCACGCACGTGTGTGTGTGTGTGTTAGTCGCATCTCTCAAGAGAGTATTTTGAATTCCTACAGCACATCTAAGTACTCACATTTCCCAGTTATGATTAGGTGTATGAAGAACTTATCCAGATTTCCATAACTATAATTATTATCTTCCTAAAAAATAAATCAAACATAAATAAATACATCTCTATTATCATTAGTATTAATATCATTATTACTATTATTTTTATACATTTCGAGTAATATTGTTTTAGACAAAATGACAATCATCTGCCATTGTAAAAATATCGATAAGACCAACACCAGGAACTTCCCCGTCTAAAAGTACGTTATGGCTGAAAATCAAATAATTTGACCTCAATATTATTAGACGAGGGATAAAACACTGCCAATATAAACCAGACGTCCAAATGCTAGTAATGACATAAATCTTTTGTTCATTTCATAGGTCCATCTACAAAGAATATATGATTAGATTAGATATATCTTTCAATAGTATTACACTAATTGAGGAGCAGTACCAAAAGAAGATAAAGCCAATAGAATGCTCAAATGATCCTGTATTTCCTTTTCTGATAGAGGCATCCAAAGCCTTTCCCTTTATCATTGAGGCATCCAAAGCTTTTCCCTTTATCATTGAGGCATCCAAAGACTCCCTTTATCACAGAGGCATCCAATCTGTGCCTTTATTACAGAGGCAGCATTTCTCTTCACCATTGAGGCATCCACAGACTTTCCCTTTATCATTGAGGCATCCAAAGACTTTCCCTTTATCATAGAGGCATCCAATCTGTGCCTTTATTACAGAGGCAGCATTTTTCTTCACCACTGAGGCATCCACAGACTTTCCCTTTATCATTGAGGCATCCAAAGACTTTCCCTTTATCATAGAGGCATCCAATATGTGCCTTTATTACAGAGGCAGCCTTTCTCTTCACCATTGAGGCATCCACAGACTTTCCCTTTATCATTGAGGCATCCAAAGACTTTCCCTTTATCATAGAGGCATCCAATATGTGCCTTTATTACAGAGGCAGCCTTTCTCTTCACCATTGAGGCATCCAAGGACTTTCCATTTATCATTGAGGCATCCAATCTGTGCCTTTATTAAAGAGGCAGCCTTCCTCTTCACCATTGAGGCATCCAAAGACTTTCCCTTTATCATTGCGGCATCCAAAGACTTTCCTTTTATCGTGGAGGCATCCAAAGCCTTTTCATTTACTACAGAGGCAGCCTTTCTCTTTATCACAGCGGCATCCAAATCCTTTCCTTTTATCTTAGAGGTGTCCGAAGCCTTTCCCTTTATCATAAAAGCATCCATAGTCTTTACCTTTAACACAGAGGCACCAGAAGCCTTTCCCTTTAACAAAGAAGCATCCGAAGCCTTTACCTTTATTAAAGAAGCATCCAAATCCTTTGCCTTTATCACAGAGGTGGCTTTTCTCTTTATCACAGAGACATCCAAAACCTTTCCCTTCATCATAGAGGCATCCAATGCCTTTCCTTTGATCATAGAAGCCTATCAAGGTCTTTTCTTTTATCATAGGGGCCTTATTCTTTATCAGAGATATCCAAAGCGTTTCCTTCACCACAGAGGTATCAAAAGCCTCTTTATTACAGAAACATCCGAAACCTTGACCTTTATCACAAAGGTGGTCTTTCTCATTATCATAGGGGGATCCAAAACCTTTCCTTTCATCATAAGGGCACCCAAAGCCTTTCCTTTTATAATAGGAGCATCCAAAGCCTATTCTTTTATCATAGAGACATCTAAAGCCTTTCTCTTTATTATAGAGCCATTCAAAGACTTTCCCTTAATCATATAGGTATCCAAAACCTTTCATTTATCAAAGGAAACTTTTATCTTTATCATAGGAATTCAAAACCTATCTTTTTATTATAGAGGCATCCAAAGTCTTTTCTTTTATCATAGTGGCATACAAAGCTTTTCCTATATCCCAGAGGCAGCCTTTCTCTATATTTTAGAGGCCTCCAAAGCCCTCCCCTTTATTATAGAGGCATCCAAAGCCTTTATTTAACAGAGAGGCATCCAAAGCCTTTCCTTTTATCAAAAAGGCATCCAAAGTCTTTCCCTTTATCACACAGGCAGCCTTTCTCTTTACTATATCCATCCTTTCCTTTTATCAAAGAGCCATCTAAAGCCTTTTGCCTTTATCACAGCACCATTCAAAGCTTTTCCCTTATCACAAGCGCACCCATAGCCATTCCTTTCATCATAGATGCCGCAAAGCCTTTCCCTTAATCATAGATGCCATTTTAAAAGAAAATTCTACAAACTATAAAAAAAAATCTAATAAGACCGAACATTTATTAAACCGCCTAACATCATTACGCCAACTGAGAACTCACACGAGAAAAAACCGAGCGTGCATTGAGGGTCGTGCCATAATGGTGACGGCAAACCCTTTCTTTCATTTCCTTTTGCTGCATCTCCCCTTTGCTCTTTGAGTCTCGTCTTCACCAGAGCAATTTCCTCTCAGCTTCCTTCATCTCCCGTCAGGTTAAGTTATCAAATTAGAATTCCTGCTCTTATTTACTTCGACGTTGAACAGTGGCAAGCGTTATGTCGCCATTCTCGATCGCCCTAATTGCCTTAATGCCCCTCCCCTTGTGCAAGAGACGTGTCCATTTTTATTTCCGTTTACTTCCCATAACTTTTGTTGGTGGATGTATCTCCCCTACATAATAAAGAGCAAGTGTTTGGCTATACATACACACATACATATATATATATATATATATATATATATATATATATATATATATATATATATATATATATATATATATTTCTTTTCGGTTGCGCTCAGAGGCATAGCCAGATGTATAACAACTTGGTTTTTCCACGTCCCAAGGGTAGGGTGAGAGGAAGTAACCATACCCTGGTGAGAGGTGCTGTAGGTATGAAATAGGGATGGGGAGGGGAAAGGTTTAAACTGTGTGCATGCATATGTATCCAATTATTTAGCCCTCATTTTTCATAGGTCGCGTACACTAGTATGTATATACACACACACACACATATATATATATATATATATATATGTGTGTGTGTGTGTGTGTGTGTGTGTGTGTATGCGTGTGTGTATGTATTTGTATTACATGAGGATGCGTGTGTTTATGGCTTATCACTCCATCCGATTCAGTAAGACCAGTAAAAGAGGAAGGGAAGAGAAGTGTGTCAAAGGAACCGCCACAACAAATAGCTATTTACAACCTTCAGTCGGTCTTTTCATGTTAAGGAACAGGCAGAAGCATTAATGCACTTCATAAAAGGTTTCATAAACCACAGGCAGAGATTGCCTGAATGTATGAATGAAATGAAAGTCCAATTCGACATACGCCTTACGATTGATCAACAACATCCATTCCAATGTTGAATGTTGATAGTTGATAGGAATGTGGAGACTCAGTATATTTCGTTGAGAAATTAATTACGCAGAAAGTAGCAAGTAAAAAACCAACTAAAAGTCGGTCATATGCCAATTAAAAAGAAAAAAAAAAACTTTACTTATATCACCAATTTTCGAAATCAAGCAAAAACATAGTCATATGGCAATTTTAGAAAACCAACAAAACGTTAGTTATATCCACAATTTTAGAAAACCAATATAAACTCAATTATATCCACAATTTTTGGAAACTAACTAAACCCAAGTTATATCCATAATTTTAGAAAATAAGCATGAAATCTATTATATACTTAATTTCTTAAAAATCAGCAAAACCTCAGTTATATCCATGGTTTTAGCAAAGCACCAAAACATTAGATATATCCCCAACTTTCGAAAACCAGTATACTCAATTATATCCACAATTTTAGAAAACCAGCAAAACCTCAGTTATATCAATTGTTTTAGAAAACCAACAAAACATCGGATATATTCATAATTTTAAAAACCAGCAAAAACTCTTTATTATAGGCTATCCCCAGTTTTAGAAAACCAGCAAAAACTCTTCATTATATCCCCAGTTTTAGAAAACCAGCAAAAACTCAATTATACCAACAATTTTAGAAAACCAGCAAAACCTCAATTAAATCCCCAATTTTAGAAAACTAGCAAAGCCTCAGTTATATCCATTGTTTCAGAAAACCAGGAAAAACTCAGTTACACCCCCAATTTTAGAAAATCAACAAAAAACTCAATTATATCCAAAATTTTTGGAAAACCAGCGAAGCCTCGGCTATATCCATTATTTTAGAAAACCAGCAAAAACTCAATTACATCCCCAATTTTGGAAACCAGTAAAAACCCTATCATATCCACAATTTTAGCAAACCAGCAAAGCCTCAGTTATATCCACAATTTTAGAAAACCATCAAAAACTTAATCATATCAACCTTTTTAGAAAACCAGCAAGAACTCAATTACATTCACAATTTTAGAAAACCAACAAAAACTCAATTATACCCACAATTTTAGAAAACCAGCAAAAACTTAATCATATCAACCTTTTTAGAAAACCAGCAAGAACTCAATTACATTCACAATTTTAGAAAACCAGCAAAAACTCAATTATATCCACAATTTTAGAAAACCAGCAAAAACTCAACTATATCGACATTTCTAGAAAACCAGCAAGAACTCAATTACATTCACAATTTTAGAAAATCAGCAAAAAATCACTTATATCGACATTTTTAAAAACCAGCAAAAACTCAATTACATTCACAATTTGAGAAAGCCAGCAAAAACTCAATCATATCCACAATTCTAGAAAACCAGCAAAACCTCAGTTATATCCATGATTTTAGATAGCCAGCAAAACCTCGATATATCCGTGATTTTAGAAAACCAGCTAAAATTCTATTATATGCCCAATTTTAGAAAACTAGCAAAAACTTAATTATATCCACAATTTTAGAAAACCAGCAAAACCTCAGATACAGTATATCCATAATTTTAGAAAACTCGCAAAACTCTATTATATCGCCAGTTTTAGAAAATCAGAACAAAACTTGATTATATCCTCAATTCAATAAAAAAGCAAAAACTCAATTATATCACCAATTCTAAAAAACCAGAAAACCTCAGTTACATCCATAATTTTAGATACTAAGCAAAAACTGAATTATATCCATAATTTTAGATGCCCAGCAAAAACTCAATCATATACCTAATTCATAGCAGGACTTATGAGAAGCAGGGTACTCAGTCCTATTATACACCCCCATTCCCCTGGCCCTAGGGATGGCATCATGTTTCAAAATTATTGGCATCTTAAAACCAGTTATAAGGAGCTCAGATGAGTGCCTCATATTAGAAATCAAAGCTACTGAGCACAAAAGAATATCATACTGTCTGGACGCAACTGTAAGGTCTTGGATATTTGCATGAAGACCACGAATATTGCAATACAGTAGACAATACTGATGAAGTCTAGGACGTACTGGTTAAGGATTTCGCTCAATGTATCCAGACAGGATAAGAATTAATGGTAATAAAAAAGACACATCATACTTAAAAACTAAACTAAAAAAAAAAATGATAACAAAAACAAAATGTACAGAAATACAAATAAAGTGATTGAAAAAACCCATAGACTATAGATAAAAAGTCGGAAAAACTGGTCAAAACGGGGGAGCCGATACACCATCCAAGGCTAAATACCCTCCAGGATAGCCACTTCAACTGAAGGGAGGACAGTTAGGATGGTTTTGAAAAGAAGAAGAAACAGATAAGGAAAAGAGAACCTCCTGATAAACCACAATGCCTCGATGGCTCTTCTATTCAGCTTGCCCAACGCACCATTAAAAAAAGAAAAGAAAAAAGAGGAAGACAAATAAAAATAAGATAAAATAGTGTGCCCGAGTGTACTCTCAAGTAGGAGAACTCTAACCCATGACAGTGAAAGACCATGGTACAGAGGCTATGGCACTACCAAGGACTAGAGAACAATTATTTGATTTTGGAGTGTTCTCATAAAAGATCTGCTTACCACAGCTAAAGAGTCTCTTCTACCCTTACCAAGAGAAAGGTAGCCACAGAACAATTATAGTGCATTAGGTAACCCCTTGGGTGAAGAAGAATTATTTAGTAATCTCGGTGTTGTCAAGTGTATGAGGACAGAATATTCAATGTATGTGTAGGCAAAGGAAAAATAAGCCGTAACTAGAGAGAGAGAGGGGCCCAATGTAGTACTGTCTGTGCAGTCAAAGAACCCATTAACTCCAGCGGTAGTATCCCAACGGGTGGCTGGTGCCCTGGTCAACCTACTACCTATGACAACGTTAAGATATATATTGCATATATAAACTATGAAGAGAGCTCATGTCAGCCCGTTTAACACAAAAACATTATGTGCATGTTTAAATTTCTGAAGTTCCTGATAACATTTTGCAACAAAATAAAAAAGGAATACCAAAAGTTGAACAGTACAAGAGAAAAAGTCTAAAAATACAGATGTGACATTATCCTTCAATTAAAGATTCTGTTTCAGACAAAAAAACTCAGTATTTTAATTCGCATTGACATACAAAAACACCCCCTGAAAATGCTGTTCTAAGTTTATAAAGTATTTAAAAGTATTTGTGTACCTTGGAGTTTGAAATGTTAAAATCATTCATGAAACATGAAGGAGAGACTTTATATAAATAGAATTTGCTTACCTAAAATATGCGCTCAAGGTTTTTCATATTACACACAAACACACACACACATATATATTGTGTATATATATATATATATATATATATATATATATATATATATATATATATATATATATATATATATATATATATATCGATAGATAGCTAGATATATAGATAGATAGTTTGGGCATGCTCGTCGAACTCCCCAAGAGATTAGTACACAAAAATTTTTAACTGGGCTCCACAAGGCATTAGATGAGTTGGGAGACCCAGGTCTACAAGGCTGAGCATTATGAAGCGTGAAGTAGGAAATGAAGAATGGAGAAGTATTGATTTAAAAGCTCAAGATAGAGACGACTGGCGAAATCTGAGGCAATTTGCGTCAATAGGCGTAGGAGGAGATGATGATTTATATATATATATATATATATATATATATATATATATATATATATATATATATATATATATATATATATAAATATATATATATATATATATATATATATATATATATATATATATATATATAATATCCTTTCTGGGTGGGCATACCTTAACGTGGTAAAAGGGTTTGCGGATCGTCATGATCAGCTAAGCTGTACTAGTCGCCATACATACTAGGATGGTTTGCCGTGAGCGATCAGATGAAAATCTCTCCCCATCACCAACTCACACTTGCCAGCGTGGTGATGAAAAATGTCCAAACCTTAGACATGAACTGACATGTTTCAGGCGTTTGTCCTGTGTTGAACTAGAAACGGCCACATTTTTTGTTGTTGTTGTTGTTGTTCTTGTTGAGTGTATATATAAGTAAATAAATAAATAAATAAATAAATAAATTATATATATATATATATATATATATATATATATAAAATGTTCAGCTGGGCTCCACAAGGCACTAGAAGAGTTGGATGACCAAGGCCTACATGGTTGAGGACTATGAAGCGCGAAGTAGGAGATGATGAATGGAGAAGTATTGATTATTGATTCAAAAGCTCAAGATAGAGACGACTGGCGAAATCTAACCCAGCCCTTTGCGGCAATAGGTATAGAATTAGAAGATGATGATGATGATGATATATATATATATATATATATATATATATATATATATATATATATATATATATATATATATATGACTTAGATTGCTTGAATCACATAAAGACATTCGTTTTGCCTTCTCAAATGATCCAGTATCAGCGTTAATATATAATGCCATTTTTGTTTCATTTTCACCCATATCATTTCCACCTTCGAATAAAAAAAAAAGGAAGAATGCCAGAGAGAGAAAAAAAAAACAAGAAAAAACGAAAAGAAGCTGTCACTCAAATCAGCCTAAAACTGATGAAGTTATCATTGTTGCGTAACGACGTAGCCGTCACCTTATTCCTCGTGGCATTTCTTAAGACCAGGTATTACTTGCTATTAACATTCCAAAGAGGAATCAGAAAGACCCTTACACAACATACATCTTCTATCTCCGTTTTAGGCATGACATATCAATGTTATATCTGTTTAATGAGTAATGCTTAAAATCTCTCTCTCTCTCTCTCTCTCTCTCTCTCTCTCTCTCTCTCTCTCTCTCTCTCTCTCTCTCCTAAATACGACTTATAAAGGTTACCTTCAAAAGCCCTAAAATTCAAACTCTATTTGAGTCTTGTAATTAGTAGGTTGGTCGGGGCACTTGCCACCGGTGAGATACTACCGCTAGGGAGTTATGGGGTCCTTTGACTGGCCAGACAGTACTCCATTGAATCCTTCTCTCTGGTTACGGTTCACTTTCCCTTCGCCTACACACACACCGAATAGTCTGGCATATTCTTTACAGATTCTCCTCTGTCCTCATACACCTGACAACACTGAGATTACCAAAAAATTCTTCTTCACCCAAGGGCTTAATTACTGCACTGTAATTGTTCATTAGCTACTTTCCTCTTGGTAAGGGTAAAAGAGACTCTTTCGCTATGGTAAGCAGCTCTTCTAGGAGAACGACACTCCAAAATCAAACCATTGTTCTCTAGTCTTGGGTAGTGCCATAGCCTCTGTACCATGGCCTTCCACTGTCTTGTGTTAGAGTTCTCTTGCTTGAGGGTACACTCGGGTACACTATTCTATCAAATTTCTCTTCTTGTACTATTAAGGTTTTTATAGTTTACATAGGAAATAATTATATTAATGTTGTTATTGTTCTTATATATTTTATTTTTCCTTGTTTCCTTTCCTCACTGGGCTAATATCCCCTTCTGGGGCCCCTGGGCTTGTAGCCTCCTGCTTTTCCAACTAGGGTTATAGCTTAGCAAGTAATAATAATAATAACAATAATAATAATAATAATAATAATAATATGACGTATCAATGTGCTCTCTCTCTCTCTCTCTCTCTCTCTCTCTCTCTCTCTCTCTCTCTCTCTCTCTCTCTCTCTCTCTCTCTCTCTCTAAAATACGAGCTAATAATATTATCTCCCAATCCCCTCAAATTCACTCTCTACAAGTCTTATATATGAGTATCTCTCTCTGTCTCTCTCTCTCTCTCTCTCTCTCTCTCTCTCTCTCTCTCTCTCTCTCTCTCTCTCTCAAATACGAGCTAATAATGTCATCTCCCAAGCCTTCAAATTCACTCTCTCTTCAAGTCTTATATATGAGTACCAATGTGTTTCTCTCTCTCTCTCTCTCTCTCTCTCTCTCTCTCTCTCTCTCTCTCTCTCTCTCTCTCTCTCTCACTCTCTCTCTCTCTCTCTCTCTCTCTCTCTCTCTCTCTCTCTTAATATGAGCTAATAATGATATCTCCCAAAGCCCTCAAATTCACCCTCTTCAAGTCTTATATATGAGTATCTTTCTCTCTCTCTCTCATTTAAATACGACTTATAAATGTATTCTCCCAAAGCCCTCCTATTCAACCTCTCTTAGTCTTATATATGACGTATCAATGTGTTCTCTCTCTCTCTCTCTCTCTCTCTCTCTCTCTCTCTCTCTCTCTCTCTCTCTCTCTCTCCACGAGGCAGCACATATTAGCGTATGGATTCCAGAGGTAACGGAAGTGATCAAATTAAAGCGCGAGATCTAATTAAGCACTTTCCCCGACAAAGCCCTTTCATTGCCGGCCCCGTCCTGGCTAACTCGATCAGGGGCAAGGACCAAACGGCCTAATTTGCTATTGTCCCCCTTCGCTGGCGCAGGTAGCACAAATGTCATTAGTCCAAAACAGACGCGCCGGCAAAGGTGAAGCTAACGTGGAAGGATGGAGGTGATCCCCGGCTCCGTCTCCTTAGCATCAGGAGGTAATTAAAGGCCAAGGAGATATGGTGGATGTACACCTTATCGTCATTATTATCTTCCTTTTTTTTTAAGCTTAACTCTCTCCTATTGTTCTAAGCTCTACTTTATTTTGTTATACATTTTCTTTATTCTCTTGTTTGTTCTTCAATATATCGCTTTCTTCAACTACGGTTGAAGAATGACTAGTAGTAGTAGTAGTAGTAGTAGTAGTAGTAGTAGTAGTAATAATAATAATAATAATAATAATAGTAATAATAATAATGTCTTGTTGCCCATTCTTCAATGAATCGCTTTGTTCAACTAGGGTGGCAGTTTGACCAGCGGTTGTAATAATAATAATAATAATAATAATAATAATAATAATAACAATTTGTCCTTTCTCGATTACTTCGCCCATTTTTTTAGGTTCTCATCTCATTCCTTTCGCTTTCCATTCTCTCCCTTATGCATTCTCCACCCTCCAACCACCCCACCGCTTTTCAATATCTTTATTTCCTCAATTATCGGCATCTTGTGCTTCTCTATCTCCTCTCTGTCATCCTATCCAATTACCATATTTTTCTTATTTCTCTTACAACATCTTTCCCTTTCCTTTAACTCTTCCTTTCTCTATTCCACTCTTTTCTTCCCATCATCTCACTTTCCTTTCCTTCATCTCGAAAAAGAAAAAGTTCCTTAAGGCAATGATTCTTACTACTGAATAATATATATATATATATATATATATATATATATATATATATATATATATATATATACATATATATATGAATATATATATATATATATATATATATACATATATATATATATATATATATATATTTAAAATTATATAATACTTCCACTCAAATAAAATATATATGTTATATATAAACATACACACATGTACATATAAATAAATACATATATATATATATATAGAGAGAGAGAGAGAGAGAGAGAGAAGAGAGAGAGAGAGAGAGAGAGAGAGAGAGAGAGAGAGAGAGAGAGAGAGAGAGAGAGAGAGAGAGAAAGAGAGAGAGAGAGAGCACAATAATCGGATATAATTACTACAACATAAAAACGCATTATAAATAATAGATTAAAACCCGAAATATAATACCACTCCAGTCAAAGAGAGAGAGAGAGAGAGAGAGAGAGAGGAGAGAGAGAGAGAGAGAGAGACATCAATGGTTCCTCCTTATATATTTATTACCCCTTAATGATTAATTAAACAGCCACTCGTCATTAGCAACAAACTTATCCACATTAATTAAGATCAGGGAAGATGGTGCTCGCTTCTCGATGCAATGTCTTCGTGCAGAGAAGGGGAAAGAAGGAATAAACGAATTATAAATGGATAAATAATTATTATATTTAAGGGATAAAGCATAATAATACTTTATGGTAACGTAAATATTCATTGTGGAATTATATAAGACTTTTTATCAGTTTGAATATCTAAAATTAATAGTTATGTGATTCTCGATAGGATAACTACTCAATGGAGATATGATACTTCACTACAATAATAATAATAATAAAAATAATAATTATTATTATTATTATTTTTATTACTAGCTAAGCTACAACCCTAGTTGGAAAAGCAAGATGCTATAAGCCCAAGGGCTCCAACAGGGAAAAATAGCCCTTTGAGAAAAGGAAATAAGGAAATAAATAAATGATGAGAATAAATTAACAATATATCATTCTAAAAACAGTAACAGCGTCAAAACAGATATGTCCTATATAAACAATTAACAACGTCAAAAACAGATATGTCATATATAAACTATAAAAAGACTCATGTCAGCCTGGTCAACATAAAAACATTTGCTCCAACTTTGAACTTTTGAAGTTCTACTGATTCAACTACCCAATTAGGAAGGTCATTCCACAACTTGGTAACAGCTGGAATAAAACTTCTAGAATACTGTGTAGTATTGAGCCTCATGATGGAAAAGGCATGGCTATTAGAATTAACTGCCTGCCTAGTATTACGAACAGGATAGAATTGTCCAGGGAGATCTGAATGTAAAGGATGGTCAGAGTTATGAAAAATCTTATGCAACATGCATAATGAACTAATTGAACGACGGTGCCAAAGATTAATATCTAGATCAGGAATAAAAAATTTAATAGACTGCAAGTTTCTGTCCAACAAATTAAGATGAGAATCAGCAGCTGAACACCAGACAGGAGAACAATACTCAAAACAAGGTAGAATGAAAGAATTAAAACACTTCAGAATAAATTGATCACTGAAAAACTTGTAAGACTTTCTCAATAAGCCAATTTTTTGTGCAATTGAAGAAGACACAGACCTAATGTGTTTCTCAAAAGTAAATTTGCTGTCGAGAATCACACCTAAAATTTTAAAAGAGTCATACAAATTTAAAGAAACATTATCAATACTGAGATCCGGATGTTGAGGAGCCACCGTCCTTGACCTACTTACAATCATACTTTGAGTTTTGTTAGGATTCAACTTCATACCCCATTATTTGCACAATGCACTAATTTTAGCTAAATCTCTATGAAGGGATTCACCAACCCTAGATCTACATTCAGGGGATGGAATTGATGCGAAGAGAGTAGCATCATCTGCATATGCAACAAGCTTGTTTTCTAGGCCAAACCACATGTCATGTGTATATAGTATGAAAAGTAATGGGCCAAGAACACTACCCTGTGGAACACCGGATATCACATTCCTATACTCACTATGGTGCCCATCAACAACAACTCTTTGAGATCTATTACTTAAAAATCAATAATAATGCTAAGAAACGACCCACCCACTCCCAACTGTTTCAGTTTGAAAACAAGGGCCTCATGATTAACACGGTCAAAGGCAGCACTAAAATCAAGGCCAATCATACGAACTTCCTGACCCCAATCAAGGGATTTCTGTACAGCATTAGAGATTGTAAGAAGGGCATCACATGCTCCAAGGCCTTTACGAAAACCAAATTGCAAACTAGAAAATAGATGATTACCTTCAGCAAACCTATTAAGACGTTTTGCCAGAAGACGTTCAAAAACTTTAGATAATATGGGAGTTATGGAAATTGGGCGGTAATCAGTGGGACTTGAGCTACTACAAGCACATTTACATAGTGGAATAACATTACCAATTCTCCAATAAGTGCTAAAAGCTCCTCTTCTTCCTAACTTGCGCAAAATAACAGATAACTTTGGAGCTAAGAAATCTGCTGTCTTTAGAAAAAACAAAGGAAAAATACCATTTGGGACTACACCTCCATAAGCATCAAGGTCCATCAACAGAGCTTTAATCACACGAGATCGAAAAGCTAAACTAGTTAGTTTAGCCTTAGGAAAACAGGAATGAGGAAGTTCAAGTTTTTCATTACTCTGTTTACTGTCAAAAACATCAGACAAAAAGGTTGCCTTTTCCTTTGGACAGTGAGTGACTGAGCCATCTGGTTTAAGTAAAGGAGGAACTGTTGCATCTACACCAAAGAGTGCAAATTTAAGGGTAGACCACCATTTATGTTCCTGAGTTGTACCAGAAATGGTTTCTTTTATGGTTAAATTGTACTCCTTTTCAGTTGAAGCATAAACTCTCTGAGCAAAAGCTCGAAGCTGAGTATAGTTGTTCCAGGTCAAATCTGATCTGTTACCCTTCCAAAGGTGATAGGCCTCCTGCTTCTCCAAATAAGCACGTCTACAATCATCAATGAACCACGGTTTGTCCTTCACTCGGTACCTTAGCACACGAGAAGGGATACGCCTATCAATTATGTTGACTAGATTCTCATTCAAAGGGACAACAGGATTTACACTATATAATTGTGACTAATTCAAGCACAAAAGATCATGCAAAATCCCATTCCAGTCTGCTTGGGATTTCATATAAATTTTACAAGAGTATGATGTATCAGGGACAGGCTGTAAAACCTATTCATACGTTAGGAAAAAAAACTCATTCCTTTAGTCTAGTAAATTAAGCATCTAATCAGACATCTGAGAAATATCAATTTCTACATCTTCCAGAGCACAGTCTCTTAAGCGAAAGAGTGATGATGATGATAGTAATAATAACAACAATAATAATATTAATAATAATAATAATAATAATAATAATAATAATAATAATAATATAATAATAATAATAATAATAATAATAATAATAATAATAACCCCAAAAGACAGACTTGATACTTATACAGAAGAAAAACCCCTGAAGTTGTGTTTTATGGCAAAACAGCAAACATTTATTATCACTACCTCCCACATAAAGCGTTGTTTTTGCTTCGACTTTAATCCGTTATCAATATTCTACGAAAATCTTACCAAATGTGGTCTTCATGCCTTTCAATAAGTGATGGAATTTCTGGACAAATAACATTAAACAATTTTGTAAAGAAAAAAAAAAGAAAAAAGACAAGGCCTTTTTGATAACCCGAGAAATCTAAATCATATGAACAGTTTCCGTAGACTTTATAAATTAGATTTTACAAAACTTCTAAGGCTTTGATTCAGTTCCAAACTACTAAATGTTTATGATCTCTAAAAAAAATGTGTTCTTTTAGGATTCGATGATGGCAGAGGTATGCACTTATCTTTTTTTTCTCTAGTTGCCGTTATGGTTATCGTCCACAGGATTATATGTCCAATAAATACACAGAAAGCATAGAAAAATGATGAAAATAAAGCTAATAAAAAAAAAATTACTTACGGTACATCAAACGCCCATATAATACTGAAACATGAATTTCTAACGAAGAACCTTAAAATATAATGGAACTTTAACTAAATGAATAATTATAAATAAATGGATAAACGAATAAAAAAATCAATAAATCAATCAATTAATCAAATAACTATACCCAATTAATTCTCTTGCAATTAGTCACTATTATACTAATTTTGACATCTTACACAGCTGGGAAAGCTGAGAAAATGTGTCCATTCTATCTCAAGCTGAATTTACTGCAAAAGAACTTAATCAAACCACCAAGATATAAATCAGTTTTCCCTTATTTGTACGTAGAATGAAAATAGACACACCGATGTGGTAACGCCCCTGACTGGTGATCGCCAGACTGGGGTTTGAGCCCCGCTCAAACTCGTCAGTTTCATTGGACGCTGCGACCTCACCATCCTCTAGGTCTATCTACTGAGTCATCAACAGCCATTGCCTGACCCTCGTTGGTCCTAGCTTGGATGGAGAGGGTGTTTGGGGGGCGCTGATCATATGTATATGTGGTCAGTCTCTAGGGCATTGTTCTGCTCGATAGGGCAATATTGCTGTCCCTTGCCCCTGCCATTCATGAAAGGCCTTTTAACTTTTAAATCCCACGTTACAGAAACTAGACTGCTAAAGTGGATTAATTCAAAGTGAAGATGAGAAAATGAAAAAGCAAAAAAAAAGGCAAAAAACAAAAAAAATAATAAATTTAAACCAAATAACACGAGCTATGAGAGGCACACTGCATGTGGCACCCACTCGACACTATCCTATCTCTAAACACAAAACTTTAAAGACAAAAATATGACATGAAAATGTGACACGAAAATTAAGAATTAATTGACAACGCTAATTCTCGCTAATTAACAAAGTAAGTTCAACCGTTACTAACTTGGCGTGATGCTTAGCTGTAATTATGTTAGTTGAAAGACTACACTGCGGGGGGGTATAAGTAATGTAATTATATCCAAGAAGAAAGAACCTAATCCATGATTAATTAAGCGACGCTTGTTCATTTATAATGTGGTATAATTCATTATAAAATACTTAGAACGTGAAAGATTGCTCTGAATTTCTTCTGGGTGGTTTCAAAGCTACTTACACCTACGTACAGACACAAGTTGAATAGAGCGTACATTTGAATAATTAAATAAAATCATGCAGGCGCTGATATGATTATGAATAATGTATAGAGCACCTGATTCAGTATACAGGACAATGGTAAATGAATATGATTTTTCATAATATTAAGTACTTCTGACAATCATTCAAATATGGATTGGTATATACAGTGACCCCCGAATAGAAAGGAACTTATTATCTATTCAAGGGTTTAAAGGCCGCTCATGAAAGGCAGAGGCAAGGGATAGTGACAGTGCCCTATCAAAGCAGGTGAATGCTCTAGAGACTGACCATATACAGTATACATATGATCAACGCCCAAGTCCCTCTCACCACCCAAGCTAGGAACCAAGGAGGGCCAGGCAAAGGCTGCTGATGACTCAGCAGATAAATCTATAGGCTCCCCCAAGCCTACCATCTTAGCTCACAAGGATGGTGAGGTTGTAGCGACAAAAAAAAAAATAAATAAATAAATATAGAAAATAAACACGAGTTTGAGTGGGACTTGAACCTCAGTTTAACATTCAACAGTCAGAGACGTTACCACATCGGCCACCACAACCCTAAAAGACAATTATGCTGTAATAGCAAACCCAATTGGCTGAAATTATCAAATAGATCATCATCATCTCCTATTACGCCTATTGACACAAAGGGCTTCGGTTAGATTTCGACAGTCATCTCTATCTTGAGCTTTTAAATCCACAAGTTTCCATTCATCATCTATTTCACGCTTCATAGTCCTCAGCCATGTAGGCCTGTTTCTTCAAACTCTTTTAGTGCCTTGTGGAGACCGGTTAAAAGTTTGGTGAACTAATCTCTCTCGGGGAGTGAGAAGAGCATACCCAAACCATCTCCATCTACCGATCACTATGATCTACAATAACGCTGTAATGACAAGCCCAACGGCAATGATCAAATACGGGGGTTCTCAACCGAATTTCAGGTTTTGAGGGGAGGGTGGGTGATGGAACCACAGCCTGGCAAACCCAAACTTATATTTTGATTTTCTGTTACCTTTGAGCTCCCATGGACTGAGTCCTAGAGACCTAAACCTAACCTAATATTACCAGTACCCCCCTTCCTCTTCATATATATTGAATATTGGTTATCATCCATAATAAAAAATGGAGTAAAAGGCCCAAATATGTTATTTGTAGTATTGCATTGTCAAAGATTCCATGAAACCAGCAGAGCTGAAACAACATTTACAGAATATTCTATCTCAACAAAAGGACTATAACAAAAACTATTCTGGAAGGGAAGGTTATGACATTTTTGGCATATGGTAAATTGCGTGCAAGGGGCA
>NC_090753.1:47894475-47896975 GCF_036898095.1 Palaemon carinicauda
AACCTACCAACCCTTCCTCAAAGCCACAACGTCAAACCAAATCACACCCTGAAAAAAAAACCACGTACGAGCAAACTTCCAACCCACAAAAACCAATGTTTTATTCATAGCAAATCTCTTCCCGCTTCCTCCTAAGGGAATGTTCCCGTCGTAGTTTGCTACGTAGGCTTTGCCTCCATTACTCCTTCCTTAATTTATACTTCCCCTTTGGAGGCTGTTGCTCTACAGCATGTCTGCCATCAGAAGAAACGGCGAGGCCGTGTCTGTTGAACTACGTAATGAACTGGGTACTAGGGGCAGAGAGAGAGAGAGAGAGAGAGAGAGAGAGAGAGAGAGAGAGAGAGATGGAGAGAGAGAGAGAGAGAGATGAGAGAGAGAGAGAGAGAGAAAGATCAGTAACGTCAATGTATACTCCACCATATTATAACAAACAAACAAGAGGGACTCTAGAAGCTAATCTCTCTCTCTCTCTCTCTCTCTCTCTCTCTCTCTCTCTCTCTCTTAGGTCCCAGCTGAGAGAGAGAGAGAGAGAGAGAGAGAGAGAGAGAGAGAGAGAGATCAGTAACACGTAAATATATACTCCACAATACCAAAACTGACAAACAAGAGGGGCTCTAGAAGCTAATATCTCTCTCTCTCTCTCTCTCTCTCTCTCTCTCTCTCTCTCTCTCTCTCTCTCTCTCTCTCTCTCGTTACGTGCACCTCTATTCTTTTGCAGCGTTGATTGGAAACGAATGAACTGGTTCAGAGAAGACCCGTTAACAACTGACCCCTCTTGTTAAGGATCAAGCGTTAGTTCATGGAACTCGCATACGCCTGCAAAAATATACGCCCATATATTCACGCCAGCATATACATATACTATGCATGCGTATAACATAATCTGCGCCCATTTCATTAGTTTCCAATAACGATTACCGTCAAATGATCTACTTTATATTCCCCTCACCCTCGACATTTCAACAATACATTTATGCGTTTTAAACGAAGCGCAACACTAACGATGAGTCCCAGGTGTCAATGGAAATAATTGAAGGGGAAAAAAACAGCGCTATATTCAAAACAAGCTGTCCGTCCGGAGTGGCCAAAATTACTGCAGCAACAACAAAAAGCTAATTTAACTTAACAAACACCGAAACGCGGCGGAATAGGTCCGTAGAGTTTGTAAGTTTGCTGCCATGTAATTTTGAAAATTGGTTGTAATAGCCCGTGGAGTTTCAAAGGTCTCACCCATCTTGGGTTTATGCACGTAATATAACAAACAGCTTGTAGCTTCCAAGAATCTGTCTACGCTTCTCTTTTGTTTCCTTCTTCACAATAGCTATGTACAGCAGAATCTCAATGGACTTGACTAGCAATGTACAATGGAATACTCCATGTGCAACACAGTATTGCAAGCTAAAGTTTTCATCGTTTCAACAATAAAATTAATAGTGGCTGCTCTTCTGTAAGCAGGAGTCCTTGATATATAGCTAACTAAACTTATAATCATCACTCAATTAAAAAACTCAAAATATAAAGTTTTAAAGTTAAAATGGAGCCATCTTTAAAATGGAAGCATCTTAGACTTCAATCTTAAATCATCTGGAGAAGACTAATTTTAATTCAATTAGTTTTTAAAGGTTGATTAAATGACAACCTTATCATCCCTAAGGAATGCTACAGAATTAAATTAACTTTTTAAAGGTTAATAATCATGCTAAGTATTTGTCTTAATAATAACAATAATAGTAATGATACTGATAAAAATTACTGCTATAATCATTAATATAATATTCACAGAACTAATAAGAAATAATCAAGTTTTCGGGAAAAAATATCAATAATGATAATAAACCTACTGACGATTAGAGCTTATTAATTGGGTTATCAATATTTAAAATTAAAGATTGAGAAACAGCAGAGAGAAATATGGCATCAATTTGACATGAAAATTTAGTCAATCATCAACCACAAGATGTGGTAGAAAATGATCAAGCTAAACTGCTCTGATGTGATACAAGGCACCGACCAGACGTCACTCTGGTCGGCAAGACAACAAAAAAAAGTATCACTCATAGATGTCACAGTACCATGGGACTCGAGGGTGGAGGATAAGGAGAGAGAGAAAAAAAAATAAAAAAATATCAAGACCTTCGAATTGAATTGAGAAGGCTATGGAATATGCAAACAGAAGTAGTGCCAAAAATTATAATCATTGGAACCCCTGGGACCATACCTAAGATAGAACGTTGGCCTGGGCACCAGCCGGTCGTTGAGATACTACCATTCGAGAGTTAGTGGGTCCTTTGACTGGCTAGACAGTACTACATTGGATCCCTCTCTCTGGTTACGGCTCATTTTCCCTTTCCCTACAAATAAATAGATTATTCTGGCCTTTTTTTTCTACATTCTCTTCTGTTCTCATACAGCTGACAACACTGAGATTACCAAATAATTCTTCTTCTTTCAAGGGGTTAAATACTACATTGTAAGTGTTCAGTAGCTACTCTCCTCTTGG
>NC_090753.1:47909475-47910664 GCF_036898095.1 Palaemon carinicauda
TAATTTCATAGAAGAAATCGACATATATTTTTCTCCGTGAACATATAAACAGAATTATGGTCATTTTCAATTTTAATTAGCTGAATACACTTGCACTCGACATCACTGTAGATTTATACATATATATATATATATATATATATATATATATATATATATATATATATATATATACATACATAAATATATATATATATATATATATATATATATATATATATATATATATATATATATACGCGCGAGCACACACATACACTTTTATATATATATATATATATATATATATATATATATATATATATATATATATATATAGTCAACTGGCGAAATGTAACCGAGGACCTTTGCGTCAATAGGCCTTTGATATGATGATGATGATATATATATGTATATATATATATATATATATATATATATATATATATACACACGTATGAATAAACCATCTCCATCTACCTCTCACCATGATCTCATCCACGTATGGGATATACAAAAGAAAAAAATCAACCACACTAATATAGAAAATAAACTCTCTCCGCTTGTTTTTAGCAAGTTACCAAACAAACACAACTTTCGCACATACACAAACAAACACCCAATCCTTTCAAGCACCCCCCTCCAACAGAAACGTTTCTAGCAGCTACTCCCCCCCCCCAACAGAAATGACTCTAGCGCCCTCCAGACGAAAAACGGGTATTCCCCCTATTGACGCACCACTTCCGCCGTCATGAGAGTAATGATCTCTCCTGTAATCATCTCCATCTCTGCCTGGTGATGCTGTTGCAATTCCCAACCCTCAAATGAGGATTCAAAGAAAGCATCGCCTATGTTGAAATAACGATGCTGGCAGGAACGTATCTAAGTCTTGGGAGAGTTTTCGGGATTTATCTAAGCTGTGTAGGCAAACATGAATGTATTCATACAGTATTACGTGCGGAAACACATACGAGTGTGTGTAGCAATATGCTTGAACTAATGTATACTTGACAGTTCAAGTATGAATATGAGAATGAATAGAGTGTTTTTCCTCTACAATTACCTAAAACAGTTTTATCATTTATACAGTATATATATATATATATATATATATATATATATATATATATATATATATATATATATATATAATACGCATACATATATATGCATGTATATATATACATATATATACATGCATATATATGTG
>NC_090753.1:47911164-47928664 GCF_036898095.1 Palaemon carinicauda
ATATATATATATATATATATATATATATATATATATATATATATATATATATAATATATAAATGTGTGAGTATACCGTCTTACGCAACTTTTGAAAAACTAGAAAGTAATATTCTTTTGATTAAGAAACTGACATTGTTGTAAACAATGAGAAACATTTTTTAAGCGCATAATATAGTACACCATTCTATTAAACCTTTGACAATATTTCAGCGTTCATACTAAAAATCCTACCGTACAAAACCGGATATTAAAAAACCACATAATAACTTCCTGCTCTTTCCTTCATTTGAAAAATTCTATATAAAACTTGGTATATTATACAAAACCTATAATAGAAAAAATAAAACGTCCATCATATGTTTTGAAATAAAATATAATTTCTACTCAAATGTGTAAAACTAAACTAAAAAAAAAATAATATTTCTTACTTTCTGTATTCGGGCTTTATGGTCGTGAGTTTTTGGATTAATACAATTGGATTTGGATTTTATGGTCGCAGGTTTCTTGAATAATAAATTCGGGCTTTAAGGTGGTGAGTTAGTAATAAATTCGGGCTTCCTGGTCGTGGGTTTCTCGTATAATAAATTCAAGGTTTATGGGGGTGAGTTAGTAATAAA
The DNA here is from genome assembly GCF_036898095.1 of Palaemon carinicauda. Classification (NCBI taxonomy): domain Eukaryota; kingdom Metazoa; phylum Arthropoda; class Malacostraca; order Decapoda; family Palaemonidae; genus Palaemon; species Palaemon carinicauda. Next base: position 47,911,784 of record NC_090753.1, read on the forward strand.
TTTGGGCATCATGGTCGTGGGTTTCTCGTATAATAAATTCAGGCTTTATGGGGGTGAGTTAGTAATAAATTTGGGCATCATGGTCGTGGGTTTATGGTATAATAAATTCAGGCTTTATGGGGGTGAGTTAGTAATAAATTTGGGCATCATGGTCGTGGGTTTCTCGTATAATAAATTCAGGCTTTATGGGGGTGAGTTAGTAATAAATTTGGGCATCATGGTCGTGGGTTTATGGTATAATAAATTCAGGCTTTATTGTGGTGAGTTAGTGATAAATTCGGGCTTCCTGGTCGTGGGTTTCTCGTATAATAAATTCAGGCTTTATGGGGGTGAGTTAGTAATAAATTTGGGCATCATGGTCGTGGGTTTATGGTATAATAAATTCAGGGTTTATGGGGGTGAGTTAGTAATAAATTTGGGCATCATGGTCGTGGGTTTCTCGTATAATAAATTCAGGCTTTATGGGGGTGAGTTAGTAATAAATTTGGGCATCATGGTCGTGGGTTTATGGTATAATAAATTCAGGCTTTATGGGGGGTGAGTTAGTAATAAATTTGGGCATCATGGTCGTGGGTTTCTCGTATAATAAATTCAGGCTTTATGGGGGTGAGTTAGTAATAAATTTGGGCATCATGGTCGTGGGTTTTATGGTATAATAAATTCAGGCTTTATGGGGGTGAGTTAGTAATAAATTTGGGCATCATGGTCGTGGGTTTCTCGTATAATAAATTCAGGCTTTATGGGGGTGAGTTAGTAATAAATTTGGGCATCATGGTCGTGGGTTTATGGTATAATAATAAATTCAGGCTTTATTGTGGTGAGTTAGTGATAAATTCGGGCTTCCTGGTCGTGGGTTTCTCGTATAATAAATTCAGGCTTTATGGTGTTGAGTTAGTAATAAATTTGGGCATCATGGTCGTGGGTTTATGGTATAATAAATTCAGGCTTTATTGTGGTGAGTTAGTGATAAATTCGGGCTTCCTGGTCGTGGGTTTCTCGTATAATAAATTCAAGGTTTATGGGGGTGAGTTAGTAATAAATTTTGGGCATCATGGTCGTGGGTTTATGGTATAATAAATTCAGGCTTTAAGGTGGTGAGTTAGTAATAAATTCGGGCTTCCTGGTCGTGGGTTTCTCGTATAATAAATTCAAGGTTTATGGGGGTGAGTTAGTAATAAATTTGGGCATCATGGTCGTGGGTTTATGGTATAATAAATTCAGGCTTTATGGGGGTGAGGTTAGTAATAAATTTGGGCATCATGGTCGTGGGTTTCTCGTATAATAAATTCAGGCTTTATGGGGGTGAGTTAGTAATAAATTTGGGCATCATGGTCGTGGGTTTCTCGTATAATAAATTCAGGCTTTATGGTGTTGAGTTAGTAATAAATTTGGGCATCATGGTGGTGGGTTTCTGGTATAATAAATTCAGGCTTTATTGTGGTGAGTTAGTGATAAATTCGGGCTTCCTGGTCGTGGGTTTCTCGTATAATAATTCAGGCTTTATGGGGGTGAGTTAGTAATAAATTTGGGCATCATGGTCGTGGGTTTATGGTATAATAAATTCAGGCTTTATGGGGGTGAGTTAGTAATAAATTTGGGCATCATGGTCGTGGGTTTCTCGTATAATAAATTCAGGCTTTATGGGGGTGAGTTAGTAATAAATTTGGGCATCATGGTCGTGGGTTTATGGTATAATAAATTCAGGCTTTATGGGGGTGAGTTAGTAATAAATTTGGGCATCATGGTCGTGGGTTTCTCGTATAATAAATTCAGGCTTTATGGGGGTGAGTTAGTAATAAATTTGGGCATCATGGTCGTGGGTTTATGGTATAATAAATTCAGGCTTTATGGGGGTGAGTTAGTAATAAATTTGGGCATCATGGTCGTGGGTTTCTCGTATAATAAATTCAGGCTTTATGGGGGTGAGTTAGTAATAAATTTGGGCATCATGGTCGTGGGTTTATGGTATAATAAATTCAGGCTTTATGGGGGTGAGTTAGTAATAAATTTGGGCATCATGGTCGTGGGTTTCTCGTATAATAAATTCAGGCTTTATGGGGGTGAGTTAGTAATAAATTTGGGCATCATGGTCGTGGGTTTATGGTATAATAAATTCAGGCTTTATTGTGGTGAGTTAGTGATAAATTCGGGCTTCCTGGTCGTGGGTTTCTCGTATAATAAATTCAGGCTTTATGGGGGTGAGTTAGTAATAAATTTGGGCATCATGGTCGTGGGTTTATGGTATAATAAATTCAGGCTTTATGGGGGTGAGTTAGTAATAAATTTGGGCATCATGGTCGTGGGTTTCTCGTATAATAAATTCAGGCTTTATGGGGGTGAGTTAGTAATAAATTTGGGCATCATGGTCGTGGGTTTATGGTATAATAAATTCAGGCTTTATGGGGGTGAGTTAGTAATAAATTTGGGCATCATGGTCGTGGGTTTCTCGTATAATAAATTCAGGCTTTATGGGGGTGAGTTAGTAATAAATTTGGGCATCATGGTCGTGGATTTCTGGAATAATAAATTCAAGCTTTATGGCGGTGAGTTAGTAATAAATTCGGGCTTTATGGTGGTGGGTTTCTGGTATAATAAATTCAGGCTTTATGGTGTTCAGTTAGTAATAAATTTGGGTATTATTTTCGTAAGATTCTGGAGGAATAAATTCGGGCTTTATGGTGGTGATTATTTTTAAATAATAAATTCTGGTTTTATGGTCGTAAGTTTATGGAATAAATTCAGGCTTTATGGTCGTGAGTTAATGGAATAATAAATTCGGGCTTTATGGTCGCAAGTTTCTCGAATAATAAATTTGGGCTTTTTGGTCGTGAGATTATGAATAACAAATTCGGGCTTTATGGTCTAGAGATTATGGAATAATATATTCGGACTTTATGGTCGTGAGATTATGGAATAATAAATTTGGGCTTTATGGCCTTGAGTTTCTGGAATAATACATTCAGGCTTTATGGTCGTGAGATTGTGGAATAATAAATTCGGGCTTTATGGTCATGAGATTATGGAATAATAAATTTGGGCTTTATGGTCATGAGTTTCTGGAGTAATAAATTCGGGCTTTATGGTCGTAAGTTTCTGGAATAAATTCGGGATTTATGGTCGTGAGTTTCTGGAAGATTAAATTCACATTTTATGGTCGTGATTTTCTGTAATAATAAATTCGAGCTTTATGGTCAGAGTTACTGGAATAATAAATTTGGGCTTTACAGTCGTAGGTTCCTGTAATAATAAATTCAGGCTTTATGGTCCTGAGTTTCTGGAATAATAAATTCGGGATTTATGATCATGGATTCCTAAAATAATAAATATGGGCTTTATAGTTTTGAGTTGATGTTAAAAATAATATTGGGTTTAATGGCAGTGATTTCTTTTCATAATAAATTCGGATATATGGTCGAGAGTTTTTGGAATAATAATTTCAAGCTTTATGGTAGTAAGGTTTTGGAATAATAAATTTGGGCTTTATGGTAAATTCGGGCTTGATTGCCCTGAATTTCTGGAATTATAAGTGTTTGCTTCATGCTCGTGAGTTTCTGGAATAATTAATTCGGACTTTGTGGTCAAAGGCTTCTGGATTAATAAATTTGGGCTTTACGGTCCTGAGGAGTCTATCAGGAATGACAAATTTGGGCTTAGGTTCTAAGTTTCTACAATCATAAATACAGGCTTTATTGCCCCCAGTTTCGGGAATAATAAATTCAGGCTTTATTATCTCGAGTTTCTAAAATAATAAATTTAGGCTTCATGGTCCCGAGTTTCTGGAATAATAAATTTAGGCTTTACGCACTTGAGTTTCAGGAATGACAAATTTGGGCTTAAAGGTTCTGAGTTTCTAAAATAATAAATTCAGGCTTTATGGTTGCAAGTTTCTGGAATAATAAATTCAGGCTTAATGATCCCAAGTTTCTGGAATAACAAATTCAGGGTTTATGGTTGTGAGTTTCTGGAATAATAAATTCAGGGTTTATGGTTGTGAGTTTCAGGAATAATAAATTCAGGCTTTATCATCTCGAGTTTCTAAAATAATAAATTCAGGGTTTATGGTTGTGAGTTTCTGGAATAACAAATTCAGGGTTTATGGTTGTGAGTTTCTGGAATAACAAATTCAGGGTTTATGGTTGTGAGTTTCTGGAATAACAAATTCAGAGTTTAAAGTTGCGAATTTCTGGAATAATAAATTCAGGCTTAATGATCCCAAGTTTCTGGAATAACAAATTCAGGGTTTATGGTTGTGAGTTTCTAGAATAATAAATTCAGGCTTTATGGTCGTGAGTTTCTGGAATAATAAATTCATACTTTATGGTTGTGAGTTTCTCGAATAATAAAGTCATACTTTATGGTTGTGAGTTTCTATAATAATAAATTCATACTTTATGGTTGTGAGTTTCTAGAATAATAAATTCATACTTTATGGTTGAGAGTTTCTGGAATAATAAATTCATACTTTATGGTTGTGAGTTTCTGGAATAATAAATTCAGGCCATACGGTTAGACGTTGGGACCCAGGATACCCTTCAGGACCGAGGTGCAAATGAAGGAAAATCAGGCGGTCGCGATGTGGGACAGCTTCGTGTAACGATATAATACCATCTTAAATATGTCAAAAAAAAAAAAAATAATAATAAATAAAAAAAAAAACGGCTATGATTGTTTATTTGTCTTTCAACGGAAATGCAATATATAAAAAAATGGTTTTATACATAATGATAAATTGAAAACCAGTATTTAATGAACTATCTTCCTCCTAACTTAATAAAAAAAGGCAAATTTCATAAATACGTAAATATTGATAAAAAAATCTTTACAAAGAAACTTGAAACTAAATATGATCGTTTTCCTTCGGATATTGAAGCAATAGGATTCAGCACTGGGACCGGGGAGGACATTCATTGCTGAAGCACGACTGGGGTAAAATCCACCAGTTACTCTGCGAAGTCGAAATTAAAAGACTAGAGAAAAGAATTAAGAACAGATGGGAAGTAGAAGAGTAAAAAGTGGGTGTAATTAGGATATGGAGGGATGCTGCACATCATTCAGAGCAATGCTGCAATGATCCTTTAAAAATGCTTGCACATAAGGTGCACTATATACCCAGCTACGTTTTGATAAACATTCCAACAATAACAAAATAAAATAAAACTCTCTAACATCAATAGCTACTAGTTGGTGATTGAGAAATTAGGACAGTTATCTAAACTACGTTTTTCTTGTTTCTACACTTGAAATCTCTCTCTCTCTCTCTCTCTCTCTCTCTCTCTCTCTCTATATATATATATATATATATATATATATATATATATATATATATATATATATATATATATATATATACATATATATATATACATATATATATATATATATACATATATATATATAATATATATACTATACATATATATATATATATATATATATATATATATATATATATATATATATATATATATATATATATATACATATATATATAAAAATCTGTCTATATAAAAAATACCATCCTGCTCTCTCTCTCTCTCTCTCTCTCTCTCTCTCTCTCTCTCTCTCTCTCTCTCTCTCTCTCTCTCTCTCTCTCTCTCTCTCTCTCTCTCTCTCTCTTAAACACACACACACACACAAAATATTAACATCATCAACACTAAAAAAATCACAACTATATCCAGAAATCATTGCATGATCAACCTCACAAAAAAAATGAACCAAATCATAAAAAATGACTGATTACGACGTCCACCTTCCTCCAAAGCAGCTTCCACTCGCTGTTTAGTCGCCAATTTGCTATATCTAATCCCGAGAGAGAGAGAGAAAGAGACACACCAAAAACTATTCAACTATTTTTGTTTTTTCTGCGGCGCTGATTCCGTTCCTTGGCGTCCTGAATAAATCATGCCTATACCTTGTTGCCAGCGTTGTCACCCCTCGATAATTGAAATGACGTCTGTCAGAGTCGAGGCGTGTATGTGCTTCTTCTATCTCGGGACTTTATATAGATCTGCAATCAACAGATAAACTTCATTTTGCTTGTGTCTTTGTTTTTTTTATATATATATATATATATATATATATATATATATATATATATATATATATATATATATATATACATATATATATATATATATATATATATATATATATATACATATATACGTATATATATATATATATATATATATATATATATATATATATATATATATATATATATATATATATATATGTATATATATATATATATATATATATATATATATATATATATATATATATATATATAAATATACAGTATACATAACCATCATCAGCCGTTACTAATCCACTGCAGAAGAAAGGCCTCAGACATGTCCTTCCACACCCGTCTGTTTTTGGTCTTTCTAGGCCAAATCTCTACCCGCAAATTTTCTTAGTTTATCGATCTATCGTCTTCTCATCCTTCTCGTGCTTCTTTTGCAATCTCTAGAGACCTACTCTGTTATTCCTTTTGTTTATCTATTATCTGTACTTCTCATTATATGACTTAACCCTGTCTATTTCTTTAGTTTGCTCTCGTATCCATGTTAATCTTCTTTGTGTGTGTGTGTGTGTGTGTGTGTGTGTGTGTGTGTTATTTCCAACTTTATTCTTTCCGTAACTATTTGAGTTGTCACTAGCTAATTAAGGCTCCAAGTTTCTAATACATTAGTTAACTGATAGGTCCATCTGATTAAATCCTTTTCATTCTAGAGAAAATGGCATTTTAATTTTCATAATCTCATTTTATTTATCAAAAGCTCTCCCTCCCATGGTTATAATTTTTTTAATTTCGGTCTCGTGTCCTTGGGAAACACTTACTGTCTGCCTTAAGTACGTATATCCATAAACTTACTCGTTGTCTGTATTTTCATTAAACATTATCTTCGTTTTACTTATATTAATTTTCATTCTTACGTTTCTGCTTTCTTTACTTGAATCTTCTATCATCTTATACAATTCCTCTCAAGATTCCCTAAACAGAACTGTCATCTCTTGTTATTCCCCATTAATTTGAATTTCTACATTTTCCTAATCTAAATCTGGAAATTTAACTCCTTTCGCAAACGGGATTCTCCCCCTATATGTAGTTTTAAGATTACTGTACTTCTTATATCTTCCAATGTTCTAACACATGATCTTTCTATTCCCTGTCTTTGGGAGGCTTTTATTGCTGCTGAAGTTTTGACAGAATCAAAAGCTTTCTCTTAGTCTATAAATGCCAACATTGTGGTTTGTCATACCATGTTGATTTTTCCACTACCTGTTTAATTACATGAATAGAGTCAGTTGTTGAGTATCCACTTCTGGAGCCTGCCTCCTCTCTTCGTTGATTAAAGTCTATCTGTCTTTCTATTCGGCCTGATATATTCAAAGAGCTATGGAAAGAATAATGACGGGATTGACAATAAGAGACAGAACAAATCAACATGGATACGAGAGGGAACTAAAGTAGAGGACATTCTAACATGTAAGAAAAAGAAATGGACATGGGCAGGTCATAAAATGAGAATGACAGATTACAGATGGACACTAAGAATAACAGAATGAGTCCCTCGAAAGAAGAGAAGACGATGGATTGACGGGTTAAAAAAATTTGCCGGTATAGACTGGCATACCATAAACAGACCGGAGTGGAAAGACATATCTGAGGGCTTTGTTCTGCATTGGACTATTAACATATGTAAATATATATATATATATATATATATATATATATATATATATATATATATATATATAGATATATATATATATATATATATATAGATATATATATACATATATATATATATATCTATATATCTATATATATATATATATATATATATATATATATATATATATATATATATATATATATATATATATATATATATATATATATATATATATATATATATATATATATATAATAGGCCATTCGTAACGTTATATATACTAATTAAAGGATATATTTTTTTAATCATGAAGGTCTACGGTTCTACAAGCATATTCCTTTCGCTGTCCAATCTCTAAGAAAAATCGTTGGAAGCCACTTTCTTTTACTTTTATTCAACCAAAAACCTAAACATATTTTGATATCATCTAACAATTCTCTTAATGAAAATAAACTTTTTTCCATATGAACAATTAACCTTTAGAGAAAAAAAAAAACGTCTATTATGTAATTCAAAGCGGCAGTTTTTACAAAGCTGATGTTTTCATATGAATTATATGAATATGTAAATTTTAATTTCATAGAAGAAATCGACATATATTTTTTTCTCCGTGAACATATAAACAGAATTATGGTCATTTTCAATTTTAATTGGCTGAACACACTTGCACTCGACATCACTATAGATTTATACACACACACACACACACACACACACACACACACACACACACACACACACATATATATATATATATATATATATATATATATATATATATATATATATATATATATATGTATATAGTCAACTGGCGAAACGTAACCGAGGCCCTTTGCGTCAATAGGCGTGGGAGATGATGATGATGATGATATATATATATATATATATATATATATATATATATATATATATATATATATATATATATATATATATATATATATATATATATTTATACGTATGAATAAACCATCCCCATCTACCTCTCACCATGATCTCATCCACGTATGGCATATACAAAATAAAAAAAAAATTAACCACACTGATATAAAAAATAGATTCCCTCAGCTTGTTTATAGCAAGTAACCAAACAAACACAACTTTCGCACATACACAAACAAACACCCAATCCTTTCAAGCAACCCCCTCCAAGAGAAACGTTTCTAGCACCCCCCCCCCGGCCCCCCAACAGAAATGACTCTAGCGCCCCCCAGACAAGAAACGGGTATTCCCCCCTATTGACGCAACACTTCCGCCGTCGTGAGAGTAATGATCTCTCCTGTAATCATCTCCATCTCTGCCCTGGTGATGCTGTTGCAATTCCCAGCCCTCAAATGAGGATTCAAAGAAAGCATCGCCTATGTTGAAATAACGATGCTGGCAGGAACGTATCTAAGTCTTGGGAGAGTTTTCGGGATTTATCTAAGCTGCGTAGGCAAACATGCATGTATTCATACAGTATTACGTTGCGGAAACACATACGAGTGTGTGTAGCAATATGCTTCAGCTAATGTATACTTGACAGTTCAGGTAGGAATTTGAGAGTGAATTGTGTGTTCTTCCTCTACAACTACCTAAAACAGTTTTATCATTTATAGTATTTTATACAGTATATATGTAATGATTAGAATAGTAATATTACATGTTTAAAACAAATGACGTAATATGTCATGTTGGTTGGAAGAGCTGACCGTGAGATTTGCTATGGTCAACTCAAATTGTATACAGGATGTAAGATGCTAAGTTGTCATTCTTTCTTAGTGTCAACACATTGTCTCTTCGTGTGAAAGTTTGTGACGTCACCGGATGCAGGTGTCTTCCGATTCCGTCACTTAGCCAAATTAAAGCAAGTGTGCAATATTTGGGATATCAGTAATTTGTTCAGTTCATATCTAAACTTCACCAGAATTGGTCATGTGGACCAACACAGCTTCCTCCAGTGATGGAGATGTTTAACTCAGTTGTTTATTCACAATAAAACTTAAAAACCACTAAGATGTGTTCAATAAACCATTTAAATACATCTGAAAACAACTCATACTCAAATGTGTGCTTAAGACAGTAGCACACCAATAAATGGTGGCAGCGATTAAACTCAAAGACAGCGGTTAAACTCTAAGAATTAGAGAAATATCTTCAAGACTTCAAAATAAATAGCTGTAAAACCAGAGATATATCTTCAAGACTTCAACATAAAAGCTGTGAAACCAGAGAATGATCTTCAAGACTTCAAAATAAAACTATCTACAAGAATCTACAATTTTGACTAAGTCCAACGAAAATGCTAACACCAACATATGTTAGTATACAAATAGAATCTTCAATCAACATCCTAGGAAACCCAAGGACTGGCATTCAACTATTGCAAAACATATCCAGGAAGACCTACATTCTACAAGAAACTAGAACGAGACATCGCTAACAAAACATCAAGAGAGAGAGAGAGAGATACGACTCGACTTCATATATAAGCTAAGTACAGAGATTTTGTATTCATTTCAGTTTGTGCAGTGAAGTGTAGTTATCACAAGTCGTTAGTCAATTATTACTGGGGTGAGTGAATTCCTAAACTTTGTTATAAGAAACTCCGAATTCTCATTTAGAATTTTTCTTTCTTTGTGCTAATTCCTTTTTCTTTCATAAACTCTTGGGGGGAAATGTATTGGGATTAGTAACATTGTTGGGGGAATTTTATTATACATATGCGTTTACGCAGTGGGCGTCTGTACTCATATAGATATTTTGATAGGATTGAAAGGGGTCAAAGAGATAGAAAAAAAAAGAATACAGCAGTCATGGCTCCTCCTGTCAGCCCTACCCCTGGACCTAGTGGTGTAGGCCAGGCTAATCCTCCTCCAATTGTGACGCTTGTAAATGCCAGGTCAGCAATCCTTCCTTTTCAAGGCCGTGTCAACGGGTTCTTGCCACAAAATGTGGAGTCATGGATTTCATCCGTTGATGCCCATTTAAATGCCAAACAAATCGTAGATCCTTTTGTACAATTACAAGAAGCTAAAAGTTTTATAGATTTTTCTAAGGGGGATGCGAGTGCGTATTTAAGAGGTGTTTCATTTCAGGAAGCAGTTACTTGGGATGATTTCAAAGTTAGGTTATGCGCGATCTATGGGGGTGAGGAAGCTTTGGATGTAGTGTTAACGTTACGAAATACACTTAATCAAGCCACTATGAATCGGCTTAATGTTGTTGAGAGAGCAGCTCTCATAGCTGATAGGCTTAACGAATATCAGGACATTTTAGGTAATTCCACTTGGGTTACTAACGATAATATCTCCGTGAAAGATTTTTTACGATTAATGTATTTAACTTGCATGACACTTATGTTGCCTGAAGCTTTAGTGCGGTGCTTTGATAAGAAGTTAATGCCTGCAAGTACGGAATTGGATGTCTATAAACAGATAAAGAAGCACATGTCCAAGTGTCCAGATCTCGATCCCGTGTTAACTCAAGTTTTTGCTAAGAATGAAACAAAACCACAAACAGTGAACGTAATTAATAATCCAGTAGCGGGAGTGACGTGTTACAACTGCAAACGTCAAGGTCACATAAGCGCAGACTGTAGAACGAAATTTTGTTCAGTTCACAACACAGGATCACATTCTTATAGTCAATGTTACGCGCGTAAGACACAACAATATCCTAGAAATACACAGTCAATTCCACAGTCAGTTCCATATGGAAATAAAAAGAAAAATCCTCATTTTAACAATAAGAAGAAGCAACAAAATGTCAATGCAGTTCAGAGTCCGAAACAAACAAACACTTCTTCAAATATCGCTGAGCCTGGGCCGTCAAACCAGACCTCGCAAAGTCAGCCTAATTTTCAGAATGTGCAGAGCAAAGCAAATACCACATAGTTAACTCTAGAGGGGAAGAGAGTGATGTTGGGTCAAGGTCATTTATGTCAACATCAATAGTATTGAATAATCAATTTAATGTTTTATCAGATAATTGTGAGACAATAGATTTTCCTATGAAACACACGGCCGAATTAAGTAAAACAGTGCATGCTCCCGTAGATTTGCAACGAATTCATACAATAATAAGCCAAAATGAGTTACGGCCAACCTTATATGCTGTAAATTTAGAACACAAATCCTTTACGTTATTTTTTGACTCTGGTAGTCCACGTAATATTATGGATTTGAAGACGCATCATTTGTTGTTTTCGAACTTTCCGATTGAAAAATCAGGAATCAGACTTTCAGGTATAGGAAATAATGAATTAAACGTCATAGGCATAACTCATATTCAGTTCAGAGTCGGTAATCGCACGTTTGCCGATACATTTATTGTAGTGAAAAACATTAATATGTATCCAGCTGTAATTATAGGATACCCATCTATGGGAAATCAAAACATTATCTTAGCTCCTGCAAAGCACGGCGTGTATATCAAAGGGAAATTCTATAAGTCTTCTAATACTTTAAAGTCAGTTTTGGATAAAAAGGAGACGACAAATGTAACCGTAACGTACGTTGAAGAACCAATAACTTGTCTCACTAATAAAGAAATAATATACGCGACCCAGCAGAATTCTCGTTCACCCGTAATATCATCTTGCACGCAATATATCGAACCAAACATACCTTCGAATTTAATAGTGCAAATAAAGAAAACACTACCGGGATCTGAAATATTAATCCTTTCCGATACTTTGAAAACTAACGGATTGTCTGTCACACAAGCTATTTATACAGTAGGCTCACATCAGCAATGTAATATCGAAGTCTGTAATCATTTAAATAACACTTTAGTAATTCACAAAAATCAACATATCTTGGATGTAGAAGTTTATAAACATCGTATTCTTACCGTTGCTGAAATCAATCACTCTCAATCAGTTGCGGATGAATCCCTTTTACGATCTATTAAAAATAAAATCAGTAAGGACATTCAAGACGAAGAAATTCAGCAGAAAATTTTTGAACTTTTAAATAAATATACAGATGTCTTTTCCACTACGGATGGATCCTTAAGGAAAACAGATGTGATCGAGCATCAAATAAGGTTAAAAGACAAACAGAAAATTATATATGTACCCTCGTACAGACTCCCTATGAAATTCCAGAATGAAATAAATGATGAAGTAGGTAAAATGTTAGAGGAAGGAGTCATTAGAAAATCAAATAGCCCTTATAATTTTCCTTTAATAGTTGTACCGAAAAAAGATCGAACATGGCGTATCTGCGTCGACTTTCGTCGTCTAAACGAGGAAACGATCCCTGATCGATTCCCAGTGCCATGTACTGACGATATTTTGTCTTTGTTAGGTCAGAATAAATATTTTACCAGTTTGGACTTACTTAAAGGCTTTCACCAGATATCATTAGAAGAAGATAGTATCCCATACACAGCCTTCAGCACAGCCAGGGGACATTATGAATTTTTACGGATGCCTTTTGGTTTACGTTGTGCTCCTATAACATTTACAAGAATGATTAACATAGTGTTTGGAGACTTGTTAGGGGATATATTGCATGCCTATATGGATGATCTTGTAATCTTTTCCAACACCTTAGAAGAACATCTACGTAAGTTAGAACTAGTACTACAGAGATTAAGACAACATAACTTAAGGGTAAAGATTAGTAAGTGTGAATTTTTCAAAACAGAATTAATATATTTGGGTTTCATGGTGTCAAGCCAAGGTCTTAAAGTAGTCCATGATAAGGTGTCGGCTATACGTAATTTTCCCATACCTACTAATGTCAAGGGAATACAGCAATTTCTGGGTTGTAGTGGATATTACAGGCGTTTTATACGCAACTATTCAATAAAAGCCGCTCCTTTAACTGATCTTACGAAGAAGGGCGTAGATTTCATATGGTCTGAGCAACATCAACAGGCGTTTAATACTTTGAAAGATGAACTGTGTAGTTCTCCTATCTTAAAATTTCCTGACTTCGGTAAGGAATTCTTCATTGCAACAGACGCCTCAGACTTAGGAGTAGGAGGGGTATTGCTTCAGCAATATGATAAACAGTTTTTCCCGATAGCTTTCTATTCTCGAAAATTGAGAACTTCCGAAAGTAAGTATGCAGTAATAGACAAGGAAGGACTAGCTATTGTTAATTCGCTAGTGCATTTTAAGTTCATAATTTACGGTTATCCCGTTAAGGTTCTTACTGACCACAAACCACTAACAGAGTTCTTTAAAGGCTTCAATCACAGCCCTAAACGAACTCGGTGGCATTTAATCATTCAAGATTTTGGCGCAAGAATCGGGTATTTACCTGGGAAAGCAAATATCATTGCGGATGCATTATCACGCAACCCCGTGTCATCTTGTACGGAGTCTTTAGCTGAATTAATAGATATATCAACATCCATGCCTATTGTAAAAACAATATCTGAACAAGAAGATTTAGGCTGGAGTGCTGAATTGCTACAGACTGAGCAAAGAAAAGATCAGAAAATAGAAACAATTATAAATGCTTTGAAAGGCAATCATAAAGAAAAAGAATATATAAAGTATAAGCAGCAGAATTATGTAATCAAAGATAATATTCTGTGTAGGACTGTGACAAGGAAAACCCGCAATACACCACATGTAACTAACGACCAGGTAGTAGTACCAAACTCACTTGTTTCCACTGTCCTGAATTGGTTGCATTCAAATCCATTACATGGACACCCTGGGTTCTCATTAATGTCACAGAAAGCCAAATCATTGTTTTATTGGCATACAATGCTTACAGATATAAAAAGACACATAGCTAATTGTCGCACATGTCAGGAAAACAAAGGGCATACGAAAACACCTGTTAGCTTAGGAGCTTATCCTGTTCCCAATCAACCCTTTGAAAGAATACATTTAGATTTGTTAACAGGATTTTACGAGTCAGACAGAGGAATAAGCACCTCTTAGTGATTATAGATGCTTTAACTCGATATACAGAACTAATAGCGCTTAAAACTAAAACTGCGATTGAATGCGCTAGGAAGTTTTACGAGTGTTACATTTGTAAACATGGAATTCCACACATGATAATCTCAGACTCGGGTGGTGAAATTAAAAATCACTTTCTTATCTCATTGTGTGAATTCCTCAACATAAAGAAGGTTAATACCATGATATATCACCCAGAGTCGAATGGGCTAGTGGAAAGAGCAAATAGGAAGATATTAAATATATTAAGGGTAACACTAGGGGGATCAGACCCCAACTGGGATATTGCAATACCGGCGGCACTGAGTACTCTGAATCATTCATATCATATATCAATTAAAATGTCACCGCATGAAGCATTGTATGGTACCCCAGTTAGAACACCTTTCCATGTATTAACGCCTACAACTAATCTATCAAATCCTTTAAAAGAATGTATAAATGCAAGTATAAGTCGATATGATATCCTTCGAAAGAATTTAGAAGAATCACAAATCATAATGAAAAGGAATCATGATAAAATAGCGAAACCAACTAAAACATATACCGTGGGTGATAACATCTATATTCAAATCAATGTCAGAAAAGGGCTCAACTATAAACTAACACCTAAGTTTGAAGGCCCATTTAACATTTTGGAAACATTAACGGCCAATAGGTTTAGAATTCAAAACGTAGCCCAACCCACGGATGAGAGAATAGTACCATTGTCTCACATAAGAAATTAAAAAGAAGTGAGGAAAAATTTTAATTTTTGTGACTATAAGTTTTCTTTTTAATACAGGAGTAATTACATATATTTTTTCTCGTTACAGGTTTCCAAGATGAATTTTTTGTTGTTGGGAGTGATATTGTTCACTCAGACATTTTTTTCGTATGGGATGAGTTCTAAGACTAAGAATATATATTTTAAATATGGCAATATAGTTGAAAGACAAGAAGACATTTTTATTACATCAACCAACGTAATTGTCGAAGTGCATATGCAAGCAATTTTTCTTCAAGAGACTGATGTCACTAGCTTAAGAACCGCCATTTCAAGGTTTTCTACATCATTGGATGAGTTGCATAGGAGACATTTTCATTTGACTACTAAGAGTTTGCTTGGATCAACATTAAAAGTTGCAGAGATGCTATCTGATGACTTGAAAAATAAGACTGGAGAGACAGGATCTTTGGCTTATGACCTTTTGATGTGGACTGTAGGACACGAACAAAAAGAAAGACGGAATCCGTTCATTTATGCTGCATTAAGCATCTTTGGGTCTGTTGCAAGTTTAGGTTTAGGACTTTCCAATCGTCTTAAAATTAGTAATCAAAATAAGAAAATTGAGTTCTTGACTCATAAAGATGAATTGATTATGTCAGAACTAAGGGATCAGTTAGCTTCAATCAATAAAATTATGGATTTGTTAAATGAACATTCAGATAATATCGTTCAAATTATGGAAGTACAGGATTTGTTAGCAACATTAACGTATTATGATTCAAAGATAGATCACATACATAACAGAATTGCACATTTCATTGAGAATTCCAAGGATTATGTAGAAGCTATCACGTTAGCAACTAAAGGTGTATTGTCACCCCATTTGTTGCCTATACGTTACTTAAAATTAGTTCTGGAGAACACTAGGGATAAACTAGGCTATGTTCCTTTGTTAGACGAACATAGGTTAGAATTTTATTACAGCCTAATTACAGTAAACGTAGATAATAACAAGATTAGGATTACAATTCCCTTTGATTCTTCTGATGCCTGGCAATCTTACAAGATATCACCATTTCCGACTTTCATGACGAATCACTCAAATCCAGTAATATCCAGTTTGACAGGACACGTATTGATTTCCCCAGACAAGGAAACATATACGGTCATTAAAGACTTAAATCAATTAACTCACTGTTCAGACGCAATGGATAGAAAAATATGTACAGCTGACTCATTTGAATTCCGTAAAAACTTGATGGATTCATGCGAGTTAGGTATAGTGCTAGACGGTGCTCTCTCCCATACAAGTGAAAATTGTCTGGATAAGCTTTATCCCTTTGACAATAAAGAATTCAATTGCAGACTAAATAATGGCTCGTGGATACGATACGACAAGGACGGCTTCAATGTATCATGCCCTGACGGATCCACATCCTTCAACAACATCTTCGTCGCAGCAGATGGCTGTATCGGGACTTCCCCGAATTCCATGGTGACTGGCCTACGGACAATCATCAGAGAACGAGCTTACTTCGCGAACTTCACGTGGACCTCTACAACGCCCGCAC
>NC_090753.1:47936164-47938013 GCF_036898095.1 Palaemon carinicauda
GTGATCTTCAAGTCTCTCTCTCTCTCTCTCTCTCTCTCTCTCTCTCTCTCTCTCTCTCTCTCTCTCTCTCTCGTTTTTATACAGGAGGATCAGCTAGAAAAGGAAAGATATTAACGTAGGGGGGGGGGGGGTGGCGATTACTGATTAGGCTTATTGAGGCGTCCAAGTATATAATTCGATTTTTAAGATAATTATGAAGTTTATCCCTACACACAACTACTTTATTTAATGCTATTATAAATACCAACAGAGTAAAAAACATCGAAGCTACCAGTTACTATTAGGTTTAATACCATAAAAAATGTTCCAATTTACGTATCTATTACTTTGAAGGCTCTAATCCACAAAACCCATTTTTCAACGAAAAAGGCTTATCATTTACATTATTCTAATATCATCCGCGTTATGATTTAATCCGAAACCCTCATAAAAATAACAATTCCGATTCTTTATTAAAGGGAAACGAGCCTATCATAGAAATCAATAAACGAGATGGAAAAGAAATAACCAGATATTGCATACGTGAGAAGTATCAATATGAAATGTCTGCCATCACTATATGAGAAGAACAATATTTAGATAAATTATCGTTCTACTGTTTAAATGGATAGATGGAGATGGTTTGGGCATGCTCATCGCACTCCCAAAGATAGATTTGTTCATCAAATGTTCACAACTGGGCTCCACAAGGTACTAGAAGAGTTGGAAGACCCCAGGCCTACGAGGCGAATTAGATGATGAATGGAGAATATTGAATTAAAAGCTCAAGATAGAGACGACTAGCAAAAATCTAACCGTGGCCCTTTGCAACAATAGGTGTAGGAGGAGATGATGATGATGATGATTGTTCAAATACACTGACCAACTTCATGCCCATGGGGAAGATGGTAACTACCATTAACTAGCTTCCTTTTTTATATTCCATTTAAAATATGATATACTCGTTCATATAGTAAAACAAGAGGGAGACTCAGTAGAGCGCAGACCTCCAGCCAGTCAGCTTATTTCTCGACCTTAACCTTTGACTTTTGACATGTATTAATTGACGTGGATTTTCATACATTCAAATAAGAACCAAGTTTGAAGACTGTGACAACGATGTTCAAACTTAAGGCTGATTACGTGAACTGGGTATTTTGCTTGACCATGACCTTGACCTTTGACCTTGATCTTCCAAAATTTAATCACTTCAAGCTTTTCATACAACAGTCAATCCCAGTATGTTTCATTACGTTTAAAAATGTGACCAGGAAGCTCTTCACCAACAAACAAACACACACACACATAGAGAAACACAAACACGGGCGAAAACATAAACGCCTTCCAACTTCATTAGCGGAGATAATTATGGATGTTTAATGATTATATAGTGATATGGAATTTGTAAATATTTCACAAAATAATGATAATTCTCTTTATTGATAAATGAAATACTAAAAACTACTGAAATCAGATAGAGTAAACTGAAGATATGTAAAATACAATACACTTTAAAATTTGCGGTAATAAAAAGGTAAAAATCTTGGAATAAATATTGCCAAACATTTACTGTTTTAAAACGGATATATGGACATTAAGAAGCAATTACGGTTACCAAGCCGTAAAGATAATAACAAAGTAGGGTAAAAATTACTGTCACCTGTATTTCACTGAAATACGTGGTAGAACAGTACATTTTTTTACGGCGAATTCCCGGTAAAAATAAGTTTTTTTTGTTCTAAGTGTATCAAATACATAACTGATAACTATAAAAGCTTATACTAGAACTAGCGAAAAGAAATCATAACAGTCGAACACACAGACACCTAAAGTGCCAGTAAAACAACAGATATTTACAAAATTTCCGAAA
>NC_090753.1:47943513-47963513 GCF_036898095.1 Palaemon carinicauda
TGCTGGGCTACTTTCCCTGTTAGAGCCCTTGGCCTTGTAACATTCTAATTTCGCAACAGGGTTGTAGAGTGGAAGATGATAATAATAATAATAATAATAATAATAATAATAATAATTATTATTATTATTATTATTATTATTATTATTACAATAATACATGAAAAAAAAGACATGCGAAAAAAAGCTAAATTTACGTAAAGGAATAAGTAAAAGAATTCACGGAATAATAATTTGATAAAATAGTAAAAATGGTAAAAGAAAGGACCTAATAAATAAATAACAATTAAAAACTATGTGGGAAAATTGAATAAGAAAAAGAAACATGGAAAATGGCTAACGCGTCGTAAAATGGTTTGTCATGTCATAATTTTCTTTGTGGCTACACTCCTCCCCTAATACCAATGATTGTTACCCCTATCCTACCCTACCTACCTCTACACTACCCTACCCTACCTAACCCTATCTTACCCACCTTTACCCTACCCTACCCTATCCCACCCTACCCTACCCTACCTACTTCTACACTACTCTAACCCACCCTACCTAACCCTATCTTACTCACCTTTACTCTAACCTACCCTATCCTATCCCACCCTACCCTACCCTACCCACCTTTACCTTACCCTACCCAACCCAACCCTATCTTACCCACCTTTACCCTACCCTACCCTATCCCACCTTTACCCTATCCCTATCCCACCCTACCCACCTTACCCTACCCTACCCTACCCTACACTTACCTAACGTAACCTAACCTTACCCTACCCCCTATCATAAAACGTTTATTAGGGAAAATAACTAAATTCTTTCAAATGAAATTTCTGAATACTATACTTTCAAATGAGGTAAAAATGAATTATACCCATTATACTCATAAGAAGAAGTACTTATACTTGATAACAGTAAACGAGAGAGAGAGAGAGAGAGAGAGAGAGAGAGAGAGAGAGAGAGAGAGAGACTTCATTATTAATGACACCCCAACACATTGTATTTAATATCTTGTTAGGCTTAGCAATCTTCAAAACGATTCATCATTTTCTCTCTCTCTCTCTCTCTCTCTCTCTCTCTCTCTCTCTCTCTCTCTCTCTCTCTCTCTCGTTTTTATACTGGAGGATCAGCTAGAAAAGAAAGGATATTAACGTAGGGGGGTGGCGCTTACTGATAGGCTTATTGAGGCGTCCAAGTATATAATTCGATTTTCAAGATAATTATGAAGTTTATCCCTACACACAACTACTTTATCTAATGCTATTATAAATAACAACAAAGTAAAAAAAAATCGAAGCTATCAATTACTATTAGTACAGGTTTAATACCATAAAAAATGCTCCAATTTACGTATCTATTACTGTGAAGGCTTTAATCCACACAACCCATTTTTCAACGAAAAAGGCTTATCATTTACATTATTCTAATATTATCCGCGTTATGATTTAATCCGAAACCCTCATAAAAACAACAATTCCGATTCTTTATTAAAGGGAAACGAGCCTATCATAGAAATCAATAAATGAGATGGAAAAGAAGTAAGCAGATATTGCATACGTGAGAAGTATCAATATGAAATGTCTGGCATCACTATATGAGAAGAACAATATTTGGATAAATTATCGTTCTATTGTTTAAATGGATAGATGGAGATGGTTTGGACATGCTCTTCGCACTCCCCAAGAGAGATTAGTTCACCAAACTTTCAACTGGGTTTCACAAGGCACTAGAAGAGTTGGAAGACCCAGGCCTACATGGCGAAGTAGATGATGAATGGAGAAGTATTGAATTAAAAGCTCGAGATAAAGATAACAGGTGAAATCTAACCGAGGCCTTTTGCGTCAATAGGCGTAGGAGGAGATGATGATGATGATGATTGTTCAAATACACTGACCAACTTCATGCCCATGGGGAAGATGGTAACTAGCATTAACTAGCTTCCTTTTTATATTCTATTTAAAATATCACTAGAGTTATGATATACTCGGTATTCATATCGTAAAACTAGAGGGAGACTCAGTAGAGCACAGACCTCCGCCCCCGGCAGCTTATTTCTCGACCTTAACCTTTGACTTTGACATGTATTAATTGGCGTGCATTTTCATACATTCAAATATGAACCAAGTTTGAAGTCTCTGTGACAACGATGTCCAAACTTAAGGCTGATAACGCGAATTGGGTATTTTGCTTGACCGTGACCTTGACCTTTGACCTTGGCCTTCCAAAATTTAATAATTTCCAGCTTTTAACATAAAAGTTAAACCCTGTTTCATTACTCTACGTTTAAAATTGTGTCTAGGAAGCTGTTCACAAAAAAACACACACACACAAACACACAAACGGGGACGAAGACATAACCACTTTCAAAATTCATTAGCGGAAGTAATTATGGATGTTTAATGATTATATTAGTGATGTGGAATTTGTAAATATTTCACAAAATAATGACGATCATCTTTATCGATAAATTAAATACTAAAAAATATTGAAATTAGATAGAGTAAACTGTATATGTTGTGTACAACATGAAGATATGTAAAATACAAAACGCTTAAAAATTTGCCGTAATAAAAAGGTAAAAATCTTGGAATAAATATTGCCAAGCATTTACCGTTGTAAAACGGATATATTGACGTTAAGGAGTAATTACGGTTACCCAGCCGTAAAATATAATAACTAAGTAGGGTAAAAATTATTGTCACCTGTATTTCACCGAAATACGCACTAGAACTGTATATTTTTTACGGAGAATTCCCGATAAAAATAAGTTTTTTCTTTAAGTGTATCAGATACATAATTGATAACTATAAAAAGCTTTTACTTGAACTAGCGAAAAGAAATCACAGACACCTAAAGTGTCAGTAAAACAACAGATATTTACAGAATTCCCGAAATTTGTCAAATAAAGTCCCATAACCATACCTCCGAAATCATCTCGTTAGTGTTCACCGGGAAGCGCTCACTGCTATAAGCAAAGTAGGGGGGGGGGGGGGGTTAAACGGCGTTTCCTCTCATCTCATCTCTCACATAAACACTTCAAATGACAGCAAAAAAAGGGGGGAAGGGGGAGAGGAAGGAAGAGACACCATTTAAGATCATCCGTTTGAACCCTTGATATCTATTAAATCAAAGACGCCATCATGCCCGTCTTCCTCTCAAAGCCAGCAAAAGCATCCCTTGGCCCTTTCCCCGCCACGACGAAGACGGACACCAAACCAATCGGAGGATTTACTCTCTTCCTCTCATCTCGCCTTTTTACATGCCTCTCTTCTTTGAAACCTCTCTTTTTATTATAGAGATTTTCTTCAAGAAAGGCTATAGGCGACAGGATCAAAATGAACATTTACTAGTCTCAAGGAGAAGGATGAAACGGTAATGGAACTTTACAATCATGAAGAAGATATCAAACCTTCCGGAGGGCTCTCTCTCTCTCTCTCTCTCTCTAATGATGACGGAGGAGAGGTGTCGCAGACGGCGCAAAAGTGCTGACGGCAGTTCTCTGTCTCCTCGCTGTTGACACATCTAATCACAGCTGGTCGTCTGAGCTCTTGGCCTTCTGTCCCCTTCCCCTCCCCTCCCCCTCCCCCTCCCACTTCCCCTTCCCGATTCCCCTGGCCCCCTACACTCCGTGGCTGATTCACACCCTCGACTAAGCCTCCCCATCCTCATTCCATATCCCTCGATTCATCTTCCATAATTCCTTTTAACCCCTCCTCTCACACTTCTGATAAAAGCCGTGGAAACGATACGTCTGAAGAGAGAGAGAGAGAGAGAGAGAGAGAGAGAGAGAGAGAGAGAGAGAGAGAGAGAGAGAGAGACGGAAGACAAAGATAATAGGATGTGGAAGGTGAAAATGAGGAAGAAGAGAATAAGCCAACGAAGAGAGAGAGAGATAATGAATAAAGAAGGGATTTATAACGACGAATCACAAAACAGCTCCATTACAACTGCAACTATCATAACGAAAGGAAGTCAATAGGCTGTCAGCAGTCTGCTGGAGACCTCTGGACTTAGGCCCCACCAATCGAAAAAATTCCGCACGGAAGCGACCATCATTAAAACTTATCCAATGTGTTTAATAGTAAAAAGAAATGATAGATATACAAACGGCAGTAGAATGTGGTAACATCCCTGACTGGTGAACGCCAGAATGAGGTTCGAGTCCCACTCAAATTCAATAGTTTCTTTGGTCGCGGCAATCTCACCATCCTTGTAAGCTAAGGATGGGATGTTTCGGGGAGTCTATAGGTCTGCTGAGTCATCAGCAGCCATTACCTGGCCCTCCTTTGTCCTAGCTTCGGTGGAGAGGGGGCTTGGGCGCTGATCACAAGTATATCTTGTCGGAGACCGGACAATTTGCCGTAAACAAATTTGCCGTGGAACAAATGATTGTAAGACATTTTGCCGTAAGAATAATTGCCGTACGGATATTTTGCCGCAAGGACATTTCGCCGTAAAATGTATATGCTTTGTCATGTATAGATTAAAAAGAAAGAATGAAGAGAGAGAGAGAGAGAGAGAGAGAGAGAGAGAGAGAGAGAGAGAGAGAGAGAGAGAGAGAGAGAGAGAGAGAGAGAGAGGAGGGGGTCGTTATAAATTTTGACACCCGTCGTTAAATGTTTAAATGATGCCATTACAAATTCGGTAGTTTACCATATTTTTTTTTTTTTTTTATCTTAAACCTTTGTATTATCTACTTTTATCAGTTGAAACTTGAACCCCTACGATGCCGTACACTATCAAAAGCACCAGAGGTTGTGATAAGCTCGTAGAGGATTCCAACTTCATTTACAGGCAAGTCTCTAGGGCATTGTCCTGCTTGATGGGGCAATGTCACTGTCCCTTGCCTCTGCCATTCATGAGCGGCTTTTAAACCTTGTATGAATTGAGTCATATTGAGTTTCAGCTGGGGAGATGAGACGTTATGCTGAGTGGGGTCTTATAATTGGCCGGACGTACCTCTAATTCGATTAAGAAGCATTTGCATCCCTTGTACTCAAATACAAAAGGAAACGCCAAATGACAATTGAAATAGCAACCCCTTTCGTGATAAATATTTATTTACAAATGTTTCTGTCAACTTCTTGGTGTGAACTGTCATTAACAATTGATGTTCTGTTAAAAAATAGTCAAAATTACTTGGTGATCATTGCAGCTTGTTAGAAAACAGTAAAATGTTTTTAAATATTTTTTCCATTGTATTTTATGATGATTCTTCAGCACTTAACGATTAATAATGACTTACTAATCGGCAGTCTTTTCCAGTGTTCTTAAATAATTTTATTTTTCTAACAGATTTTTTTAATCGGCAATCTTTTCAAATATCATGTACTAAAATTTTCAAACAGATTTTTTAATCCACAGCCTTTTAAAGTGCATTTAACTAAATTTTTCAATTTTTTTTTTTAACCGGCAGTCTTTTCTACATTACTTACAAAAATTTCAAACATATTTTTTAATCCAGTTTTTCAGTGATATTAACTAAAATTTTCACAGATTTCTTAACAGGCAGACTTTTCAAATGTTATTATTTAAATTTTTCAAACATTTTTAATTGGCAGTCTTTTCAAATAGCATTAACTACATTTTCTAGCAGATTTTGTAATCGGCAGTCTTTTCAAATGTTATTAAATAATTTTTTTCAAATTCTTTTTAATCAGCAGTTTTTAAAACGTTGTTAACTAAATTTCTCAAACAGATTTTCTAATGGGCAGTCTTTTCAAATGTTATTAACTAAATTTCTCAAACAGATTTTTAATTGGCAGTTTTTCAAATGGCATTAACTACATTTTCTAACAGATATCTTAATCGGCAGTCTTTCCAAATGTTACTAAAAATTTAATAATTTTTTTTCAAACAGACTTTTTAATCAGCAGATTTTCATATGTTATTAAATAATTTATCCAAACAAAATGTTTAATCGGCAGTCTTTCCAAATGTTATTAACTAAACAATTCAAACAGATTTTGTTCAAGTATTTATATACTAATAAAGTTGAAAAGCAAGACCCATTGAAAGATCTTCTTACCCTTATTTAAATCCACAAACTACTAGGAAAAAAACTTGAAACAATAACAGTATTAAAAGGGCTTTTAAATAAAGTGTGCTTTCAAAAAAATTAATTCCCTTAATACTATGATCCTTAAAATAATCATAATTCCTCATTTATTTCATCAATTATTACCACTCATTCTAATTACATAAGAGCTAAAACCTTAAATAATATGGATAACTCAAACATCAGGTCGCATTAGTGACCGCTGAGGTAGCATCAGTAGGAGATTAAGCATATGGAGCTTCATTTGTCGTGGATAACGGTGGAGGGTGGACTGTGGTACCCTAGCAGTACCAAGCAAACTCGACTGACTCCCTATGTATATATATATTTATGAGATATATAAGGGACGTGTGTTTTGCAATCTAATCTTTACGAACTTGTTCAGAAACCGGAAGATTGGCGTCACGACCGCTAAAGGGAGTATATGTATGTATATATATATATATATATATATATATATATATATATATATATATATATATATATATATTATATATATATTAATGTTAATTTTTTCTCATATAATTTATTTATTTCCTTATTTCCTTTCCACACTGGGGTATTTTTCCCTATTGGAGCCCTTGGGCTTATAGCATCTTGCTTTTCCAACTAGGGTTGTAGCTTAGCGAATAATAACAATAATAATAATAATAATAATAATAATAATAATAATAATAATACACACATATATATACATATACAGTATGTGTATATATATATATATATATATATATATATATATACACACAACAACAACAACAAATATAGCCGTTTATAGTCCATTGCAGGAGAAAGGCCTCAGACATGTTCTATTCCTGTCTGGGGTTTGGCCGGTTTACATCAACCACGCTGGCTAGTGCGGATTGGTGATGGTGGGAGACTTTAATCTGATCGCTAATAACAAACCAACCCAGTATGAGTGGCCCTGACTGGTACACTTACACACATTAATTACTTTCGGTGACTACATAAAAATTTCCTACAAAATAAATCGAAAAATATAAAAAAATACAATAGAAAAAGAGTAAAAATAAACACGAAGGATCTTACATCCCTAATTTGAGTTAAATGCAAGGGCAATTAACTTGTATTTTAATTTCCTGTTGCTTTGTGTTAGTTCAGACGGCTTCATTAACTGCTTATTTCGCTTCGTCGCCTTCACCGTGGGGTTAAAGTTCCTTCCAAACAACTACTTTCATATTAGAGAAATAATGGATGGCGTTTGATGTTCTTTATGGTAAGAATAAGAATAAGAATAATAATAATAATAATAAGTCTTCAAAAACATTATCATCCAAATAATAATAATATTAATGATAATGATAATAATAATAATAATGATGATACTAATAATAACATAAACATCATCAAAGTAAAATAATAATAATAATAATAATAATAATACTTTATAAACATTAAAAACAAAATAATAATGATAATAATAATAATAATAATAATAATAATAATAATAATAATAATAATAATAATAACAACAACAATACTTTATTAAAATCATCAAAGTAATAATAATAATAATAATAATTCATAAATGTAATCAAAATAATAATAATAATAATAATAATAATTTATAAACAATCAAAATAATAATAATAATAGGAAAGATAACTTTTCTTTCATCTATATTTATATAATTGAGAACATCATCATCATAGTAATAACAACAGCAATGATAATAATGAAATTCAAATACTCACATATCATTCCCCACATTATAAGTCCCTTTTGGTACTCACCTGAAAAAAAAATAATAACATTATTGACTAAAAATATAAGAAAACATTATACTAAAAGCTACTATATATATATATTATATATATATATATATTTATATATATATATATATTATATATATATATTATATATATATATATATATAAAATCACTCTCAACAATATTAAGATACACAAGATACATTAAAGGCCGCTCATGAATGGCAGGACAATGCCCTAGAGACTGACCATAAATACATATGATCAGCGCCCAGGCCCCCTCTCCACCCAAGCTAGGACCAAGGAGGGCCAGGCAATGGCTGCTGGTGACTCAGTATAGACCTATAGGCTCCCCAATAACCCTATCCTTAGCTCACAAGAATGGCGAGGTTGCAGATACCAAAGGAACTAACGAGTCTGAGCGGATTCGAACCCAGTCTGGCGATCACAACCCTAACAAAGTAGTTTGAATTATGTGTACTTGAATATGTGTAAACATTATATGTAGTGGATTAATAAAAAAACAAAATAAAAATCTCACTTAGTATATGATATAACCTTTCTAAATGCAAGGCCACTGAAGAATTGATTATACATTAACATATTATTTTAATGGACAGGTACACCAATGTAATCCATACAGCATACAAAATTGCATTACAGTGATCAAGACAGATACATACAATTTGCTGAAACAATAATACTACATTGGCTTAAAACCTCCAAATAGTTAATAGTACAATTCTTAAGAGAAATTGACTCCCTTATGTAATAATGATATTGGGAAGTAAATTCAAAAGAAAATAAAAATATCTTCCATGCACGTACTAATTAATGGAAGTACGTATATCTAAAGAAAACGTTAATAAATGAATTATCAAGGTTGATAAAGAATGGAGCAGAGCGGTAAGGAGGAGGAGGAAAATTAATGAATTAACCAGGTAATAAATAACACTAAAGCAAAGGCGACGATATAATACGATAGGGAAACAAGTAGACGAGGCGTAGATACAAGGATAACAAGCTATAGCGCTCCCAAGCTACAGAACTCACAACTCCAAGTAACTTGTAATTTCCCTCCCTCTATAGAACCCCTCCCCCCACCCCCCCTTTATCCCCCTTTTGGAAAACCAAAGTGTAGGTCCCTAGACAAAGGGAAATAATGAGGTGGCGAGACGTACGCATCAAAGGAGAAGTCAGGTCACGTCGAACTGACTCCGCTGGGGTCAGAGGGAAGAAGAGGCGGTCGAACATGGCGGAGGGTTCGATTCCTTTTCACCTTTCTCCTCTTGTTTCCAGGACGATCGACCCCTTCATCTTAGTGGGGGGGGGGGGGGTTGGAGAGGGATATTGTCTTACTGCTCCACTGAGGTGATTTTAGTTGTGATTTCTTTATCACATTACCCCTCTTTTTTAAAGATTAAGATCACAATCCAACCTCCATTCATTCTATAACAGGAGTAATAAACCTCTCTCCATTCGGAACTTAATTTTACAACCCCAAATCCATTCATTCTCTAACATAGTTCATAACCCTCTCTCCATTCTGGGGTTGAGATCACAACCCAACCTCCATTCATTCTGTAACACAGTTCATAACTCTCTCCACTCTGAACTTAATTTCACAAGCTAAATAGGTCTTCCTTTTAGGAGTGTCAAACCTCATCTAGCCATTCTCAAGGTAGATTCCAAAACTCTAGCCTACCCTTAAGATGTGTTTCAACTCCCAACCCCTATCTATTTGAGGGTGGTTCAAGACTAAAGATTTAAAGACCGCTCATGAATGGCAGAGGTCAGAGACACTGACAATACCCTAACTAGCAGGATAATGCCGTAAAGACTGACCATATATACATATGATCAACGCTCAAGTCCCCTCTCCACCCAAGCTAGGACCAGGGAGGGCCAGGTAACGGCTACTGATGACTCAGCAGGTACATTTAAAGGCTCCCGCATATCCCCTCATCCTTTGCTCACAAGGATGGTGAGGTTGCAGACACTACATGAAACATTAGGAACTTGAACGGGTCTCAAACCCGAGTCCGGCAGAATGCCAAGAAGGGACGTTTCCAATAGGTTACTATAAAACAAAAGTGAGGAAGGATCAAGAAGAGGAGTCCGCCCCCTACATAGAAGTTCAAATCCCCCAACGCCATCTGTTGAGTTCCGAACTCCCTTATAATTCGGGAGTAGAATCCCGATTCCAATCCGTATGCTAGAGAGATATAACTCCCTCCCCGATCGATGAGGGATTTAGAATTCCACTCTTCCCTGGAAATAAGATACAAATCATCCTTCGCACTCTGGAGAGAAGTTATAAACAAGACCCTTAGATGTCTTCCCTCTTCCACCATCCAGGGTCTTAACTTTCATCACCTTCCTTTCCGGTGTTAATTAAGTTACGGTTGAAGGCAGCGATGAATACGTATTCAATGTAAGACAAATATATGCATATACATACAATATATGGTTTTTATAGCTTATATATGAAAGATCTAATTCAATGTTGTTAATAATCTTAAAACATTTCATTTCAATTTTTCATTACTTCTCTTGTAATTTGTTTATTTCCTTGTTTCCATTCCTCGCTGGGTTATTTTTCCCTATTGGAGCCCTTGGGTTTATAGCATCCTGCTTTTCCAACTAGGGTTATAGCTTGCAATAATAATAAGAATATTAATGATTATATACTTATATATATATATATATATATATATATATATATATATATAATATGTGTATGATAATTTCATTATTGACACTCGTGATTTCAATTAAATAAGCCTCAAACACTTTAATATTGAATTCACTCTGTCTAGCGATCAAAGACCCAAGGTGAAATTTATTTTATAAAAATCTCTGGCTTGGTAAGGATTCAAACCACTCTTTCTTCGACACATACATAAATACACACACACACACATATATATATATGTATATATATATATATATATATAGATATATATATATATAAATGTATATATATATGTATATATATATATATATATATATATATATATATATATATATATATATATGATGCTTGGCTATATTACTTTACACTTATAATGAATAGATAATATATCAGTGACAGTCATTCAAAAAGCACATGTAATAATGTGAAAATTATGAAATTAGTAAAAGTTTGTATAGAAAAATACTCACACATATAGACAAACACACACACACACACACACATATATATATATATATATATATATATATATATATATATATATATATGTATCTATATATACATATATATATATATATATATATATATATATATATATATATATACAGAGAGAGAGAGAGAGAGAGAGAGCAATCATACACAAAGGAGATAAAAAACAGGAGATAAAAAAAAGACATACGTGGAGATAAAAGATAAAGCCAAGAGAAAACACCAATCATAAGAGCCCTCCCTTTCCTGACAAGAGAACCTCTGTACCTCCGCACCTCCCCTTGCAATCCACTCTGAAGGACTTTCGTGTAAACAACTTCGATAGAGAAACTGTGCAAACGTCGAATTGGCGTGTAGGGCGTCCATTAGCCAATCCATTTGCCCCGATAACAAGGCCCATACAAAAGGGAGCGATTGGCTTTAAACGTATCCAGGTTATCTGGAGGAGGGACCTGACTGATGATGTATGTTGGTTTAACTTTTATGGTCCGTGGGAAAAATGTGGTTTGTTTGGATAAAGGAGGTCTTATGCCAGTACAAGCAGTCAACCTTGGTGCAAAGGTTGATACGTTCTATTTGAGTTACGGGACTATGAGTGAACCTGTGGACTATGAACTGCGTGATATATTCAAGTTCTCCATTTTATTATTTTTTTTTCAATTATCAATTTCATTGTATTTTTCCTTCATTCGTCGGTCTATTTACAAATACAGTTTCCTTCTCGATTATATTAAGGGAGTATCTGAAATATTTCGCGTAATATTTCCACACTGTTTATTGACCTCCCAAACCTAGAGACAATGGCTGAAGAGAGAGAGAGAGAGAGAGAGAGAGAGAGAGAGAGAGAGAGAGAGAGAGAGAGAGAGAGAGAGAGAGAAGGTTGCCTCCAAAAGGCCTCCAATTTCCAATGTTATACATTTTGAAACAGACCCGATCTCTCTCTCTCTCTCTCTCTCTCTCTCTCTCTCTCTCTCTCTCTCTCTCTCTCTCTCTCTCTCTCTCTAAGATATATGCAGATGACTCATCTATTTAAAAACGAATTTTGCCTCTCCACCATTAAGACCCTAAATCTCATTCAGTGTCACTTTATCATTTTGAAAGTTAATAAAACCGTCCGATATAGAATCCCACGGTCTTAGAAAGACGACACCTGGCGGTGAAAGGAGAAATGCTTCGAAGGCAAAATTTCTTCATATTGGCCAAATATATCATTAAACATGTTTACGATCATATAAAAATAACCCGTCCAGTATACGAAAATATCTACAGTTAAGATTCGACAGTTCTTATATGCAAAGACAATTTACAGTTAGCATTCGACTGTACTTGCATTATGCAAAGGTAATTCACAGTTAGGAATCGACAGATCTTTTATACAAACATAATTTACATTTAAAAATTCGACCGTACTTATATGCAAAGACAATTTACAGTTAGGATTCGACTGTACTTAAATTATGCAAAGATAATTCACAGTTAGGATTCGACAGTACTTACATACAAACATAATTCACATTTAAAAATTCGATGTACTTATATGCAAAGACAATTTAAAGTTAGGATTCGACAGTCCTTATATTGTGCAAAGACAATTTACTATAGAATCAGGATTCGATAATGCTTACAACTTGCAATTATTTCATTATATCTTCAAAAAATGTTATGATCATATAAAACTAACCCGTCCAGTATACGAAAACAGTCTACAGTTAAGATTTGACAGTAATTACATGCAAAGACAATTTACAGTTACGATTCGACAGTTCTTATATGCAAAGACAATATACAATTAGGATTCGACAGTTCTTATATGCAAAGACAATTTACAGTTACGATTCGACAGTTCTTATATGCAAAGACAATTTACAGTTAGGATTCGACATTACTTATATGCAAAGACAATTTACAGTTATGATTCGACTGTACTTACATTATGCAAAGATAATTTGCAGTTAGGATTCTACCGTACTTATATGCAAAGACAATTTACAGTTAGGATGCGACTGTACTTACATTATGCAAAGATAATTTGCAGTTAGGATTCGACAGTACTTATATGCAAAAACAATTTACAGTTATGATTCGACAGTACTTATATGCAAAGACAATTTACAGCTAGGATTCGACAGTCCTTATATTGTGCAAAGACAATTTACTGTACGATCAAGATTCGATAATGCTTACAAATTGCAATTATTTCATTATATCTTTAAAATTTTTAATGATCATATGAAACTAACCCGTCCAGTATACGAAAACAGTCTACAGTTAAGATTCGACAGTTCTTATATGCAAAGACAATTTACAGTTAGGATTCGACAGTTCTTATATGCAAGGACAATTTACAGTTAGGATTCGACAGTTCTTATATGCAAGGACAATTTACAGTTAGCATTCGACTGTACTTGCATTATGCAAAGGTAATTCACAGTTAGGAATCGACAGACCTTTTATACAAACATAATTTACATTTAAAAATTCGACCGTACTTATATGCAAAGACAATTTACAGTTAGGATTCGACTGTACTTACATTATGCAAAAATAATTTACAGATAGGATTCGACAGTACTTATATACAAACAAAATTAACATTTAAAAAATCGACAGTACTTATAGGCAAAGACAATTTACAGTTAGGATTCGACAGTCCTTATATTATGCAAAGAAAATTTACTGTACAATCAAGATTCGATAATGCTTACAACTTGTAATTATTTCATTATATTATTAAAATGTTTATGATCATATAAAACTAACCCGTCCAGTATACGAAAAAAAATCTACAGTTAAGATTCGTCAGTTTTTTTATATGCAAAGACAATTTACAGTTAGGATTCGACAGTACTTATATAAAAACATAATTTACATTTAAAAATTCGACAGTACTTACATGCAAAGACAATTTAGTTAGGATTCGACAGTACTTATGCAAAGACAATTTACTGTACAATTAGGATTCGATAATACTAACATGCACGAACAACTTACAATTAGGATTCGACAGTACTTATATGCAAAGACAATTTAAAGTTAGGATTCGACAGTACTTACATGCAAAGAAAATTTAACAATTAGGATATGACACGACTTACATGCAAAGACAATTTAAAGTTAGGATTCTACGGTATTTAGAAGCAAAGACAATTTTACAATTAGGATTCGACAGTACTTACAGGCAAAAACAATTTAAAGTTAGGATTAGACAGTATTTAAGCAAAGATAATTTACATTTACGATTCAACAGTACTTATGTGCAAAGACAATTTAACAATTAGGATTCAACAATACTTATATTATGCAAAGATGATTTACAGTTCGGATTCGGCAGTACTTATATGCAAAGGCAATTCTACACTTTAGATTCGACAGTACTTATATACAAAGACAATTTAGAATTGGGAATCGACAGTACTTAGGCTATATGCAATGGCAATTCACAGATACGATTCGACAATACTTTTTCGGAAGGACAATTTACAATTAGGATTCGTCAGTACTTAAATGCAAAGGCAATTTAGAATTAGGAATCAACAGTACTTAATATGCAAAGACAATTCACTGTTAGGATTCGACAGTAATAATATCCAAGACAAATTAAGTTAGTATTTGACAATGATTATATTATGCAAAGATATTTTACAGTTAGGATTCGACAGTGCTTCCATGCAAAAATTACCATGTTTCTGTAAGTCACGCAAACAGAAATCAACAGTTGCTTTGAGTCCAAGACTGATTTGCCTTATCAGGAATCAATACTGACACAGAAGCGCATACTAGTCTTTAATTATCTTGAAGGTACAACTTTGGTATAAAACACGGTATTTCTCTCATACAAAGTAGTCTATTCCCGTGCTATATACGGATCATGTATATATATATATATATATATATATATATATATATATATATATATATATATATATATATATATATATATATATATATATATATATATATATATATATATATATATATATATATATATATATATATATATATATATATATGGAGAGCTTTCGGTACAAAAATAAGATCATGAAATGTAAAACGCCACTTTCTCTAATAAGAAAAGTATTTAATCAGATGGATCTACCAGTATTACCTTATGCATCAGACATTTGAAGCCTTACTAAAGCCTTAGAACATGAGTTATTTACAACTTCAAAGAGCTATGGAGAGAAAAATGATGGGAATAACAGTAAAAGGCAGAAAAAGAGTAACATATATACGAGAGCAAAGTAAAGTAGAGGATATTCTATCAAGAAAGTAAGAAAATGACATGGACGTGGCCAGGATGATAGATAAGATATGAAAAAAAATAGCAGAATGGGTCCCTAGAGATTGCAAAATAAATAAGGGAAGGAAATGAAGACGATAGATTGACGAGTCAAGAAAAAAGTTTGCAGATATAGACTGGCATAGAAAGACCATAAACAGACGGAAGTGGGAGGATATGTCTAAGGAATTTGTCTTACAGAGGCCTAGGAAACTTATAATTGGCTAGCCTTCAGTCATTAAATGTAAACTAAAAGGGACAATTTTTTCTTGAATATTCTGTTGTAACACTTGAGAGGCGATGTTGTATTCCAGACCGAATGAGTACAGCAATCTACAGGAATAATTAGTCACCTTTAATTGTAATTTCTAATCAACACAATCTATAAATTAATGCGACCTCTTTTGAGAGAAGGTGGAACTCTCCCGATTTAATTAGTATTATTATTATTATTATCATTATTATTATTATTACTAGCTAAGCTACAACCCTAGTTGGAAAAGTAGGATGCTATAAGCCCAAGGGATCCAACAGGAAAAAATAGCCCAGTGAGGAAAGGAAATAAGGAAATAAATAAACTATATGAGAAGTAATGAACGATTGAAATAAAATATTTTAAGAACAGTAACAATATCAAAATAGACCTTTCATATATAAACTATAAAAAGACTTATGTCAGCCAGTGAGGAAAGGAAATAAGAAAATAAATAAGCTATATGAGAAGTAATGAACAATTTCAATGAAATAGTTTAAGAATACTAACAATATTAAAGCAGATCTTTAATATATAAACTATAAAAAGACTTGAATCAGCCTGTTCAACATGAAACCATTTGCTGCAAGTTTGAACTTTTGAAGTTCTATCAATTTAAGTACCCGATTAGGAAGATCATTTCAGTTTGAATTCTTGCACGGTAATATGACGACATAAAGATTATGACGTCACAATGACGTCATTATTCAGGGACTTCTTGTACTCCCAATTATATGGCCATTATGATCATACTATTTTGAGCGTCTTTGATCAATTTATAAAGTCTGTGTCCATGTAAGTTATTACAGTATTATTAAGAGTTTTACCAGGTCAATGAGTCAAGTACGAGTCTTACAAAGCTGGCCCGATTAAATTCGGGAATAAAATAAAAATTACATTAATGTTCAAAAAATAAATAAAATAAAATAAAAATACAAGTAAATTATGACGTAAAAAGCTATGACAATCGACTCTAAAGAGTAGGTTGGCTCGATTAAATTCGGGAATAAAGAAATACCTGTATCAATGTTTAAAAAAATAAAATAAAATAAAATAAAATGATGATGACTGGAGAAGTCTAACCGAGGCCCTTTTCGACAATAGGCGTAGGAGGAGATGATCATGAAAATAAAAATAAAAACAAATAAAATATGACGTAAAAAGCTATGATAAATATCAAATTAACTCTTATCTATAAACGTATGTTTCTAAAAAAGTTAAAATTTCAGCTAAGAGTGATACCACTAGTAGGGCAGTAAATTTCATGTAAGAGATTTTATGAATAAACAATACGACAATTATACAGATTTTATATCTTCATTATTATTCATTATTTCAAAAACTTAAAAATATGAAAAATTGAATAAAGATAAAACTATTGAAAAAATGAACACCAAACTATGGAATCAATCCTTAAAAACTATTAAACAAAAAGAAAAGAAATAAATAAGACAAATAAAACAGAGAAATTAAGGAAATAAATAATAAATAAATAAAAATAAGCAACAGAGGTTGTTTTTGTGTCTGTGTCATGAGTTAATTTATTCATCACTACAACGAATCCTTGGGAAGAAAATCTATAATTAATAAATTTGAAAAAAAAAAAACAAACAAACCCGAGGAAAATAAAAATAATAATATATAAATTCATTGGCAGTATTATGTCTTGTAAATACAACACAACTAAAAAAGTTAGTAATAGTTTTCCTTATCAGTCTTCCTTTCGTCTCAAATGATTTTAAAGTATAAAAATTATGACTTAAATTTTCATAATCTTCATTATTACCTCCCACGGCGTAAACTGAGAGGAGTGGAAGACTAAAAAACGGATTCATCAATTTGAACGGTATACCCCAGCGATTTTGAGGGGGGGGGGGGGGGCAGATCCGGATCAAACTGGGGGGGGGGGGACTCGATTAGTGGCCTCGTGACGTACAAATCAAAAGAGGCTGGACAGCACGATGAAAGAGAAGCTAAAAAGAGATAAGGGAGGCTTCAAATGTCCGCTAGTAATGGCTACAGTATTGAGAAACTATTAGCCAATTCTTCCTGCAGCTATTACAGCAACGTGTTGGACGGGAGTTCTAGACTCTCACTCAAACTTTCTATTTTCTAGTAGCCTCTGCAACTTCCTCATCCTTGTAAGTTACAGTAGGTATGAGGGGCTTGTCATCAGCAGCCACTGCCTGGCACTCCTTGGTCATAGTTTGATGGAGCAGTGGCTTGGGTGCTGATCATATGTACAAGATAATATTATATGTTTAGCTACTAGGACATTTATTGTCCCGTACCTCAACTATGTCATTCATTAGCGACCTTTAAACCTAATACAGCAAGACGGATACATCTACTTCTACAACAACAACAACAACAACGACTACTGCTACAACTACTACTAGAAATACTGTTGCACGGAAAGTTAGAAACACATATGAGGATGAAAAAAAAAATTATCAGAACTACATTACAAATTAGGGCAAAGGAACACTATAAAGAACACAAAAACAGAAAATGATTGAATATGTATCTATCTATCTATCTATATATAATATATATATATATATATATATATATATATATATATGTGTGTGTGTATAATTATACACACAAACATAAACGAATGTATGCTATTTATACACACACGTGTATATACAGTATACAGTATATCCATATACAATTGTACAAGTTATTTATGCACACACAAACACACACACACACATATATATATACATATATAAATAACATATACACTATATATATATATATATATATATATATATTTATATACAGTATACAAACATATACGAATGTATAAGTTATTTATATACACAGAAACAAACACATATAAATGTATATTTATATATGTATATATAAATTACATTATATATATATATATATATATATATATATATATAATACATATATATGAGTATGTGTGTGTTTATGAAGAACTTATACACTTTATATATATATATATATATATATATATATATATGTGTGTGTGTG
This sequence comes from Palaemon carinicauda, assembly GCF_036898095.1. NCBI lineage: Eukaryota > Metazoa > Arthropoda > Malacostraca > Decapoda > Palaemonidae > Palaemon > Palaemon carinicauda. The sequence continues at coordinate 47,962,012 of NC_090753.1, forward strand.
TGTGTGTGTGTAAATGTGCGTGTATGTGTGTATGTACGTAAACACAACCATTACATGCAAGTCATCCCACATATCTCCAGACGAGTTTAAGATTAAACCACACAAACATACACCTTTCCCAAACAAACACGAACAATTTCAAGAAACCCCTCATTCCCCAGCAGCAACACTCCCCCCCCCCCCCCCCCCCCCTTCCCCTTTTCCCATACAAATCCCCTAACCCATCGCGTACCATCACGTTCGTCCTTTCCCCTTCCCTACCTACCCCCTTCCCATAGGAAGAGAGACCGAGTGAGAGAGAGAGACCACACCAGAACAAATAAAACTCCAAAGTGCGAACGTGTCATGACTGAGAAGTGGACGCAAGTTTGCCGCCCGGATTGACTCTATGGACTCTCGATTTCAACTTTTGAAAGGGGATCGGAGGAGGAGGAGGAGGAGGAGAATGTGAAGAGTATGGAGGAGGAGGAGGAGGAGAATGTGAAGAGTAAGGAGGAGGAGATGTGAGGAATAAGGAGGAGGAGAATGTGACGAATGAGGAGGAGGAGAATGTAAGGAAGGAGGAGAAAGACGTGGTGGAATAGGAAGATGTACAGCTAGGAGATGAGGAAGAAAGGGGGAGGAAGAAGGACAAACGAACGAGAGAGAGAGAGAGAGAGAGAGAGAGAGAGAGGAGAGAGAGAGAGAGAGAGAGATATTCCCCCTAATAGCTTTAGAATCGGTTCTATTAAATACCTTTGGCTAATATAACCGGCGGGTGTTATAATAAGGATATAGACAAGTTCTCCAAGAAGATTGTAATTTTCTTAAGAAGAAAATTTGTTTCTTTTATTGGACTCGATTTACATTTCTCTTCTACTGAATATATTAATACCTGCATTAAATGTGTATGAAGGACACATAAATGTTATTTGTTAGTACGGGTTTAAAGGCAACCAGATGCTTTCTAAAAACATTGAAAAACGTTAGCATAAATTCCAAATCTCTCTCTCTCTCTCTCTCTCTCTCTCTCTCTCTCTCTCTCTCTCACACACACACACACACAAATACACACGTGTACAACCACACAAACAACTACAACGGCTTTTCCATAAACACACACGATCATACACACATAAGAAAAGTAATTGCTTAATAAAACAAGTATGTCTAAAACCTTAACTAGTTTTGTTTTTCTTTTTCCTTCTACACACACAAATGCACACGTGTTCAACCACAAAAATAACCATTTCATACACACAAGAACATAATAAGAAAAGTAAATGCTTAATAAAACAAGTATTTCAATTAAAACCGTTTTTTTTTTCCTTTTTCTTCTACACACAAATATACACGTATACAACCACAAAAACATACATATCGGCTTTTCCATACACACCAAATATATAAGAAAAGCAAATGCTTAGAAAACAAGTATTTCAAATAAAACCTTAAGTTTTTTTCCTTTTTCCTTCTACACATACACACATAACCAAACAAGACCCAAGGAATCCTCCTCCTCC